>NW_027040819.1:0-87500 GCF_037179485.1 Ochlerotatus camptorhynchus | reverse complement strand
TGATATATATGTGTCGGACACATAGTTCTTATGTGTACATATAAAATTCATGTGTAACCACACATACTATTCATTTGACTCATAAATTTCATGTGTACTTCTGAGTGGATTTTGTTTATGTAGACACATGAAAATCATGTGGAATGTGGAACATGGAAATTTGCCAATAAAAATGTGTCGAATTTTATAAGTGTTTGCTGGGGGAGAGGGGGGTGATGATAAATCCCACATAATTGTAAGCGAATCTTACATCCCCCGGTTGGGTGTGTGATTTGAGGTGTCACATGATAAGTTTTATTCGTTTGAGGTCGCTTTGCCTCATGTCTCATGCGAGCTTTTGCTCTCACTTTGAAATTCAATAATTGAATCCCCCTAATTTTCAGTTAATGTTGTACTAAGCTAAGTTAAGTTTTCTTTATTATGGAGGCTTTCAGCCTAAGCCTGGTTTGCCTCCGGATAATGTTGTACTAAGCACCTACTTATTGAAAACCAAACGTTTGATTTGAGAAAAGTCACAGTATTCTATTTTGCATCATTCTACGAACACGCTGTAAACTACATAATTATGATGCATGATAATTTTATGTTTGGGTTGTCCTCCAAATTGGAGAACAAAGAGGTGCTTAAACACCGTATGGTCGTTATAACCCTCCCTCCTTTACATCTGAACCAACATTTTGTTCAATATTGTACCATCTTCTAATAGGGAAAACAACTGCATGTTGCGTTATCACAAAATGCAACCTTCACTCTCTTCTCTGCTTCAGAGACCTAATTTAAAACTAATGATGGAGCTACTGAAAAAAAAAATAACGTAGTTTTTGGTTGTTTTATCCTACTACATGCATGGCGTTTTTTTGGAGTATACTGGGGTGCTACTCCAAAATATATAACGGCTTGTTTAGGACCCCACATTTGTATTTTCATAATTTATTACATTCCAGGAAAAATACTTGTACCAACATTGAACCATAACCGAAACAATTAAATTGAAAAATTTAAGATAAAGTGTATGACATACATCAATTTTGCGTTGTTCTAGGACACAACCCTTTAATTTTTTTTCGTGAATGAATCGCGAATTACATCAGCTGCTGGGAGAACTAAGCAACATAATTAAAAAAACTTTTGAAAAATGCGCAAATGATAATTTCATCACTGTTGTCATGAACTAAATGTTTTCCACAAACTCAGCCATCATAAACGAATACCACTTGGTTGCACATCATTCTGCTTGAACCTGAAAAGATATAACACAGCGCTGCTTTCCTGCCTCTGCTCATTACCGCTTCGGACGGCGTAGCATTAGGTAATGCAGAAAGTAATACCATGACAGCGGCTAAAGGTGGATCACGGTGACCATGACCACCACAATGAGGAATGAGACTTGGACAATTATATATGTAAAACCCCCTCCCCCATTAACAACAACCCGAAAAAGACATGAACTTTGACGATCACTTCTTTCCGGGAAATTAATTTTTAGAAACCACAATTAGGGGCAGTTCATTAACTACGTAGACAGTTTTGTTGGTGATTATTGACCCCCCCTCCCCCTGGGTAGACAATTGTCGATACATTTTTTTTTAAATTTGTTTGGGCTGTGGATAATGACCCCCCCCCCCCACTCTGTCTTCGTAGTTTATGAACAGCCCTTCATAAGTAAAAACAATTTTTTACACGCAGAACCAAAATTTAAAAAAATTGTTCATGAGGAGACATACTTTCGATGAATTACCAACAACTGACTGTAAAACAAATCTAGTACCTCTATATATGCATTAGATTAACATCCAAAGTCCATCCTTTTTACATATTCTGCACAAAAGAAACTTTCTGCCCGCTGCATTTATAAAAAAAACGGCGGGAAATCCTGTCAGGTGCGGTTACACATCGTTCTGCTTGAACCTGAAAAGATATAAAACAGCGCTGCTGTCGTGCCTCTGCTTATAACCGCTTCGGACGGCGTGGCACTTGGTCCTGCAGCAGCGGATAAAAGTGGATCACGGCGTGATCACCTGTCACATAACGAGGAATGTGACTTGGATATGCAAAATATCCCTCTCCCCCTCCCCCGTCTATAACGTCAACTCTAAAAAGACATGGATTTGACGATCACTTTTTTCAGGGAAATAAATTTTAAGCAAACTACAATTATAAGTAAAAACAAAAGCCAATATTTTCAAAACCATTGCTTAAGAGGAGACATACATCCGATGATATTGTGTTGGTAAATTACCAACAACTGACTGTAAAACATATCTGGTACCTCTATATATGCAGTATTAGCTTGACCACGGTTCAGTACAGTCGCTGTTTTTAATTCGCTTGTGTTCAATTAAATACCCTCGAGTGATGTTACATTACACGCGCGGTCGAACGGCCAAAGTGATAAGTCATCAAATTGCGAGTGTCAATAAACCCGGTGTGCAATATGTTCACCTAACGCAGTGGTTTAAATTTACCAGATGAATAATTCTAGTTTCCCCCGGCTGGGGGAAACCTCTGTTGGAGGTGGTGGAAAGATTTTAGTTATGGAAAGGAGAGAGGAGGGTAAATCCTTCCACGGAGTCTCTCCGATTCTCGTCGATAAAACAATTAAAGCTTACTGCGGGGAAGTAGCAAGCGCAAAAAAACGAAAGACGGGAAAATTCTCGACAACGTTAAAAGTGAATGCCAGGCCAGAAACCTGGCTAAAATCGAAAAGCTGGCTTAAGGAATTTCCACGTAAACGAGCACAAAACTCTTAACTCATGCAAAGTAGTGGTTTTTTGCCAGGACATAAAGTTTGACAGTGACCAAGACTTACTTGAAGACCTATCGAAAACAGGAATAACTGAAGTTCGGCAGATTATGAAAGGACGCGATGAGAACAAAACTCCCACTGGAATTTTTGTCCTCACTGTCAAGGGTACGGTTCCACCTAAAGAAGTAAAAATTGGGTTCATTCTGTTGGAAACAAGACCGTGGTATCCGAACCCTTTGAGGTGCTTCGTGTGCTATAAGTTCGGGCATATCGGAAAAAACTGTAACAGTGAAAAAAAGTGTAAGAAATGCGGTGAGGCATTCCATGAAATCTGTGAAAATGCAGAAAAATGTGTTAACTGTGGTGATTCTCATGGAGCATTCTTCAAAGGGTGCCCAGCATTCAAGAAAGAAGTAGCTATCACCAAAGTGAAAGTGGACAGAAATATTAACTTTTGGGAAGTTAGAAAAATAGTGGAAAGCGAAAATAAAATCACGTATTCAGATTCCATTAAAAGTGCATTAACCCAATAATTTGATGAGAAGATCAAACAATTAAATGAAGAAAAGAAATCCTACGCGGAAGCACTAAGGTTAGATCTGCAGAAACAGTTCGAACAAAAAATGAAGAAGATGGAAAATAAGCTCATGGAAATACAAAACCAGTTTGAACAGGCAGTAAATGCCTACGGAGAAGAAAAACAAAAAAGAAAAACGGCAGAAAAGGAGCTCGAAATTCAAAGAGAATTATTCCAAACTGGAGAACACACTGAAACTCTACGGATACAAACCATCAGGAAAACACACCAGGAGCCAAGGCAATCCCATCGAATTTCCCCCAAGGAAAAAGAAAGGTAACGATAAGATGAAAAAATGTGAAACGGTTGAGTACGTTAACTCAGAATCGGATGTCAGCTCTCAAGAGGGTGGTGATGATGAGATGCAACCCTAAACCCAATAATCGTCATCAAAACAACTAGAATGGATCCAACAGCAAACCGAAAATCAACCGAAATTATTCAATGGAATTGTAATGGCGTCAGAAAACAAGACGCAGAATTACGGATATTGATTAATGATTACAAGCCATCTCTAATCAGTCTACAAGAAACCAGAACAAACAGGTTTGTTTAACACTCAATTCCTGGTTACGATACCTTATTCTGCCACCGTCCTTCAGGACAAGGTGGAGTTACTATTGCAATCAAACATGGAATAAAACACTCAAAAATTCAACTTAACACAAGTCTTGAAGCAATAGCTATAAAATCAACCTACCTCGAAAAATGACTCTCTGCAGCATATATCTGTCACCAAATCAGATAGTTGACGAACATATAAACCAAGCTTGGCAAAACAAATGGTTCATGAACAACAGCAAGCTCAGGCAAATCAAGAACACCATTTCGGAATGGAGCACCTCATACAATAAAGATCGATATGCAAGCCGAATCATAACAAGGCTAAGAATTGGACATACCAAATTAACTCATGGCTACCTTGCAAGAAAATAAGACCCGGAAATATGTCTATCTTGTGGAATGCCAATTACCGTTCAGCATATATTAATCGATTGTCCCCGCTACGACGCAGAAAGAAAAACCAATCACCTGGGCTCCTCTTTACATGAAATACTAGGAGACGATGCAAATTCCATAGAAAAAACAATCAAGTTCTTGAAGGATATCAAAATCCATACGCTAATATAAACAACCACAATCAACATCGAACCTATGCTGATTCAACACAAAAAGAACGCAACAAAATTCACCACCAAAGAGACCTGTCAGTAAAATGCAATACTTATAAAGCCGACAAATGGCAATCAAGCCACAGTCATATTCAAAGCATTCACGGTTCAACTACAGTACAACCATACATCCAGCACTCATACAATGGGAAACGCAGACAGCAAAGATACCACCCAAAACGGTGACCAGGACGTCACCATAATCGAAAATCAAGAAGTCCACACGGGATACCTAGAAGACCACAACTGGAAGCTCTCACTTATCCTCGTCATAGTGTCAATCCAGCTAATCATCGGTATCATCAACATACTAAAGAAACAATGGAAGAAAGCAGCACTCAAATCTGCCAAATCTGTAGCAGTCCTCAACGTTTAATTAAGGAAGACCCGACCATGACCAGATCCAAGAAGGCAACCGGAAATAGGTTAAGAAGTGATAAATTCAAATACTAATTTTTAAGCATTAAACTGTAATTTATCAAAAACGACCCGAATGAGCAAATGGTTAAACGGTCGCTAATAAAGAACAACAACAACAACCTCTATATATGCAATTAGATTAACATCCAAAGTCCATCCTTTTTCCATATTCTGCACAAAAGATACGTTCTGCCCCGCCCCATTCATAATAATAAGTATAATAGTCAAAAAATGCATGACAAACATCAATTTTGCGTGGCGAACCAGCCAATGGCTGAAAGCCTTGTAAATAAAGAAAAAAAAAAAATCAATTTTGCGTGGTTCTACGTCATACTGCGGTCGTGTCTAGGACACAACCCTTTATTATTTTTTTTTAATAATAACATTGGTCATATCAAACGGCGCCGGTGGTGTATTGGTGAGCGTGATTACCTCTCACTCCAGCAGGCCTGGGTTCAATCCCAGTCGGCGCCGCCGGGATGTTCTGAGGCATAACATCTCTGATCACGCCTTCCTTCGGATGGGAAGTAAAGCCGTTGGTCCCCGGTTCATGAGTTGATGGGTCGATAGGTAGGGTCCAGGTGTGGGAGCTGCCTTCCTGGCACGTCGATAGCATTGGTGCTCAGCACGGAAAACAAGATCGACGGAAAAAACAAACCAAAGGAAAAAAAAAAAAAAAATTGGTCATATCATCACATGTTCCAGGGAACTATGCAGTTTCTGATGTGGGCCAAAAATCCTTCATGTGACACCTCAAATCACAGGAGAATTAGAATACAAGAGCTATGCTGTTTTTGAACGGAAAGTGTTGTGAACCCAAACTACCCGAAAATGATTCATTCCGTGAACTAGGCATTCAATCCCACATAAAAAAGGTATCTTTTAAAGTATATCTCGGATATACATATCCAGCGGCATTTTGAGATATTTAATTAAATGACTTTTTTGAAAAAATATTCCCCCTGATACACTGGTTTTCCACAATCCAAGAAAGAAAGAGCAGTAAAGTACATATTTTTTTGTGCTTGGTAAACCGTAACCGAAAACGCAAATTTTATTCCAAACACGCTTGGTTATATGCTAATAGGTACGAAGACCGATAAGAATGTCTTGTCCGGTTTGGAGCGGTGTGATCTGATCTTGTCTGCTTTGGATGATGGTCGTTTTCCCACATTCAATTATCATTATGTTGATTCCACTTTCGTCGGCTATGGTAGGCTTTTTCATGATTTCCCAGCGCTCGTCGTCGGTGGCGTTTGCGTGGACAGCAGAATGGGTTCTTTCTTTTGTTTCTACTCTACTTCTTTTTCGTCTCTTACAATGGGGTTTCCATTATTATTATTATGCAGAATTACTCAATACGTCAGCATCTGCAAATTCTGCGAGATTTCAACAGCCGAATAGTTCTGCAATTTATTTAGCAGAAATTCAGTAAAACAATTGCCGAGACTCAGCTAACAAATTAGAGTTTTGCTGAGACCTCAACTAACAAACAGATGTTTTGCAGAGATATCAGCAAAAGTAAATGCCGAGGTTATCGGCTGTTGGAGATTTCACCGAGCCATTAATTAACATCTCGGGCCTCCCGTTGCTCAGTCGGTAAAGGCGCAGCTACAAAGCAAGACCATACTGGTGGCTGGGTTCGATTCCCGGTCCGGTCTAGGACTTCCCTGGGCATAGAGTATGATTGTACTTGTCACACAATTATACTAATACAAAAATGTTACAGGCATCGAAAGCTCTCAATCAATAACTGTGGAAGTGCATCTAGAACACTAAGTTGAGAGCACGCAATAAACTAATATGCGATAAGCAATAAGCTTGAAATGCGAAGAAGAAAAAATAATTTATTAACATCTCAGTTAACCATGATAGGCATGAATCGTTGGTGCCCTGATACTGGACAGGACAGTGTGGAAGCGCGTCCACTGCCAAACTAACATTAACAAACTATCATCAAAGATGCATGGGTAGGAATAATTTTTTTCTTCTGCATTTTACCTTTTCTTCCCGATGCAAAGTGGTGAGGCTTAACTAACCCAAAGTAAAATGTAATTACAATCACTTCTAGAGGTTTACAGTCTGCTACCGAGCCAATCGACGGATGAATAAGTTGAGGTGGGCTCTCTTAAAACAACTCAGCTATGTCGTGGTCTAAACTCGTTCAGTGCAATGTGGTGCAAAAGTTCTGCAGTTGAAAATGATTTAAAAATTCACACGCAATCGCTTATCATAATAGATCTATTGCGTGTTGGCCGTTGTTATCTTTTGTTTGTTTCTTCTATTCTTCTTCGTTTTCTCACCGATCCAATGCGAAGAGTGTCTGCAAGAGGATTGCACTTCTTAAAATTTACATCAATAATGCAAACCACCCAAAGGAATTAATGAACGATACCAGTAAACAAGATAAATACCTGAAATGTTTCGACTCATAACTGTTTAACACCTCCAGACGCGCCTATTATTCAAAATGATTCAACCGCATTTTGATCTACCAACATTGGATCATGCGATGCGATAATTGTCATACAGCATCACGCTGCAGAAATTCATCCACGTGGTGCCTCTCTGTTCCATTATTGTCACCATAGGGTAGTTAAGTGTGCCAGTTTTGGCCCCACCTACCATTGCCAGTCAAGTTAAAGCATGCGTGTCCTTTGCAGTAACATAAGTCGTCAGTTTTGAACCCAGTGACCCCCTATTGATCTCATATTTATTTTATTTTTCATTCGTTACTAAATTTATTTCGATAGTAAATTTAATGATCTATCAAGCTAAACATTGCATTAGGTCCTAAGTAACATTGATCGATTCTCTTCGTCAACTTTCTCTTTCGTTAACTACTTAAGCACAGAACCGTTTCTTGATGTGTTTGACGTATTAGATGCTATATAGAAAGTCGACAAAGAGAATCTGTCAATGTTACTTAGGACCTAATGCAATGTTCAGCTTGATATTTTCTATACAGAAACCATGAACATGTATTTTAAATCTGTATCTCCTGGGCACAATTAAATTAATAAGCTTTCTTCAGCGAGTTATCCAAAACCAACTAGGATAAGCACGCATACAATGTTTATATAAGATTGATTACAAACATGCACAGTAGACTGATGCAAAATTTGACTTTTTCGCTCCACAGTGCTTAAATGGTTTCAAATCGGATCTTGATTAGCCTCCCAAAGTTACAACTCATTTGGTTATAAACAAACTTCGCACAAGCCATTTGAAGTTTACATGTAAATTACTATGGGAAATCTCAACTTTTTGTTCATTGCCTTCTAGTCTTTTTCCATATTGAGCTGCGAAACAGTTCAACACCCATTCTTAAAGAAAATTTTCACAGCTACAACTTTGCTGAAGACCGTTTCTATGTAAAACGAGACAAGAAAAAGTTATTAATTATTTAAGAGATTGGTAAACTTATGACATGATCAAGCAGCTGCTCTGTAGGCAACACTGTATTTTGCAGTGTGACATAGTAGCCATGATTTTTGTTTCCTATTCAACGCCCCAGAAACACCAATGTTGCCTGCTGAGCCGTTGATTGAGCATGATCATAAGACATCAGCGCATTGAACCATTGATAACTTTCGATCCTTGCATTTAATCAAAAAGTGGTCGTCAGCAAAGTTGTAGCTGGAAAAATTTCCTACAAGTACAATTGAAAGTTTTTGAAGTAAACCGAAATTGTGAATTATTTGATAGACATGAACAAAAATCTTGGTTTTACCATAGTAATCCCCATACGAACTTCAAATGGTTTGTGCCATCTCAGTTTCTCACCAAATGGGGTCAAATTTTGAGAGGTTAGTCAGGATCCGATTTGGAATCGTTTAAGTATTGTGGAGCGAAAATTTCAAATTTTGCATCACTCTAATGCACACGCATGGAAAGACACGGATGCTGGAGCTTTTCAACGATCTCTGGCTCACCAACTCGTACCCGGTGTTCACGTGGACTCCTCTCTCCTCGTCCTTAAGCAGCTGATGAACTGGGGACTAACCGGGAATGTAGTGAACTTTGCTAAAGTGACTTACACGACCGCTCTTTTCGGGTTATTGTAGGAAAAACGCTGTCCCGGACTTTCGACAAGGGGGTCGGGAGTCCCTCAAGGGTCCTTTATTGTTGTTACCAAAATGGGTACATACCCAGACAACCAGAATGCTCGTATATTCAAAGTTGTTTCTGTGATATACAAACATATATACAAACAAACAAATCGTATAGATTGCAAAAAGGGCCTATACCTACAAAAGTGGACGCTATATACGTGCAAATTTCAATTTCTTTTTAAACGAGTTGATTTGACATTATACACGATTTAATCTGTAATAAAAAATTCAATTTGAAAAGCCTTACGATGCAATCCGATTTAATTTGTGATACAGTACGCTGAAAAAATGATTCATCGCATATAAATTTGCGGAAATTTGCATTCTATACGATTTAACTTAAACATAATGCGATGTATGTCATACTTATATGCGATGTTGACTTAAAATGTAGTTATTTACAATGCTGTCTGTACATTGTTATACGACTTCTGGTTGTCTGGGTATTTTCATTTACGCGGACGATGTTCTCCTGGTCGTCCCGGGAAGGACATCTACACGGAGACGGATCAAAATGCAGGCCGCTGTGTCTGGGTTGTTAGGTGGGCCGATTCCGTAGGTTACGTAGCTTTTTTTATTATTATTCTTTATTTGAGAGATTTTTAGCCATAGGCTAGTTCATCTCTTAGTCAGAGTGCTGGGTGTGCTGGTTGACAGGTCCCTGTCTTTCGATAGGCACCTCCAAGCAGTCAAGGTCAGCATTAAAAGTTGGGTTAATATTAGCAAGAGCATCTCTCGACTGAATCGTACCAACAACAGGAACATCCGCTTCCGGGTAGCCATTGACAGCCGCCTCTTCTATGACCTGGAGGTGACGGCGCTCGCTATCGACAGAGTTATACACACACCAGAACCCATCTATAACAGCTACATCTTGATTGCCTCCGGGCTCCTACCTTTCCTGAATTTAAGAAAAAAAGCGGAGAAAATCAACCAAAAAGTTTAAGATCGCACCATTTTGTCAAATTTCAAGTTTTTTACCCGCCCTAATAAAAAATAACCATAAACGAACGATAACCCAAATCATTGAACTATTCCACAAATGGTTTGGATGATACCCAGAACACGTCGTTAAGCAAATTAACCATACAATTTTTATTAGGGCGCTCTTAGGTCATTCCTCCAATACATTTAGTTTTCTTTAAAGCCTAATTAATCGTGTTGTGTTTCAGATCGATCCTGAGGTAACAGGCTGTACACAGTTTGACAATTTACACTACCTTACTCAAAACGCGCCACGGGCGCCATTTTTTTTCACCTTGTAAAAAATTGAAAATAAGGCGTCCTTTTATATTTTTTCATTGGCTCACAAAAAATATCAAACTTTGCTTTCTTTTTGGCCATTTGAATGAGAACCTCCCCTTAACGCATACTGGGTGAGGAATCTATTGCTTTTTTACATCGTGCTATTCAAATGAGAGTTGGGTATCCGAGTTCCTCGAGCTACTTTTGAATCGATCGGGTTCTAGCGTAGCATTCACACATGTACGGAGTTGTTACCACCGCCACAAACTGCCATGACTACAATCGTCGCCATATTTTTTTGCCAATCAGCGCTAAAAGTCACGTACAAAATGACTAGAGAAAATTAAGCAACGTGAGTGATTCATCATGTTTGCAAGCATCAGAAGATTTGGCGCTTTCTGCGTTGTTTGATTTTTTTTCTCCCGGACCAGATATTTGTGGCATCGCGAGTGATAATGATTAATTTCACTTGGTGTTGGTTCACTTGCAACTATTTTTGCAAAAAAAAAAAAAAAAAAAAATTAAGTGTTTTCGAACGAAATTGATATCGAAAGTGTACCAAAAGTGCTTCTGAACGTGTTTCGCAGTTGGGTGTGGTGAAATTCGCGGTTGTTTTCAGTGAAAATTTCGCATCACAAATTTGCTCGCCGAGTTCCCTTTTTTTGCCGTTCGACGGCATCGGGAATGCGCTCCGGGATATATTGATTTGGTGAGTACGTTCCAATTGAGGATTGTTCTTGTACATTTCTCGATTGCATTTTCGAGGGGACGTGTCTGCTTTTGTGGGCAGTGCGTTTGATGGTCGGTTTTGTAGTATCCTTTTAAATATAATGTCTCATGTCCAAATAACCTCGATTTTCGGTCTATTGATACAATGCTTTAGTATTATATTTTCAAAACATAAAATGATGCATTATGTCATTTCATGGCACATAAAACTAAAAGTGTGTGTATAGGACCCAATAATCTAGGTTATTTGTATTTTGTAAAACATCTTTATTTTTTATTATATTTTTCATTTTACTACATATTTTATATACATTATATATTACATGATACTGGGACGGGAGGGAGCTTCAGGGCATCATTGATGTTGTAACTGGACAATGCAGTGGAGTGCCAACCGGAGTCTAGGAGGGAATGTGTACTGTCATTTTAGATAGTTACATTTCACTCCAACAGTTGCAATGAATTTGACGCGCTCTTCTTAAACAAACCATCCCGTGGAAAGCTTAACATGAATTGCGAATTTCGTTATTTGTTTTGTTGGATCTTACTGTTGGAAGGAGATTCTCTTATTCCCGCGGGTTTCGCGTAAGTGCCTCTGCTTACGGGCCCGTCCAACCCTTTTTGGCCCTTCATACAGCAGTATGTTGAATTCAGAATGATGACGGAATTTGATCTTGCTGTTGAGTGGAGCCGCATGCACGGCAAGACCCAAGCTAGGATGGTGGCTACTTACATGCATACATACATACATACATACATACATCAGCGCTAAAAGTCACGTACCAGTTGTGCTAATCGCTAGATGTACTAGCGTTGTTTTCATGGATATCATTTTTTTTTTTTTTTTTTTTTTTTTAATCTTTATTTTAGAGATTTTTAGCCTGAGGCTAGTTCATCTCTTAAAAATGGATATCAAACAAGCGGATTCTTCAAACAAACGAATGCGTTAGAATACAAATTACAAACACAAAACACAAAAAACCCCGGCGTAGAGAAAAATTTCAATTTTTCATTTATTTTTTTTCAGGGTACACGTGAAGAACGAATCTCCAATCCGCACGGCACCAACAATGACACGCCGAACAATCTTACGGTACAAATTCCGCAACAGACGCGATCGCTGCTGCGACACTCGAACAGTATGTCCTCGAATCCACATTCAAACTCGAGTTCAACACCGGCCTCGCCGCATCTGCTGTCGAACAGCTCCAGCGGTCACCTACATCACACGCTCTCGAATGGTGGCTCGCTTCATCACCATCCCCAGTATCAGAGCCAGTCGTCAGTAAGTTCCCAAAGTTCATCGATAATTTCGACAGTTCCACCACTTCAGCGGTTACTAGAAGACCATCTCAGTAAACCGGCACCATATCCGATGATTGTGATACCTAACAGTGGGGGTTATTGGCTAGACGGTACTGATCATGATTCAGGCTATGACATCCCTTCTCACACTACGTGGCGGGTGGGCAAGATCGAATCTGACGACACGGCCAAATGTTACCGAAGGTTTTTCAGCTCACGGGAACACTCGAATCTTGTAGGTCACGATGATCAACTCGGTCCAGTATTGCTCTCGATCAAGTCGGAGAATGTAGCAAATCAAGATCACATTCGAATATTACTCCGACTAAGAACCGGAACCATGCACGAAATCATTCCAGCTTCGTGTTTAGGATCAAACCCGTCTCCGATCAAGATGGCACGACTTCTAAATGAACAGATCAACGTAGATAGTTTCATGCCTGTGCTGTGTCCGAAAGCATCCACGTTAATCGCGAGTTACGATGAACACGTGTTAGTAACGAACTTTAAATTTGGCGTTTTATATCAACGGTACGGGCAGACCACGGAGGAAGAACTCTTCTGCAACAGCGACACGACTCCAGCACTCGAAGAGTTCCTCGACCTACTGGGACAACGAATACGACTTCGTGATCACAAAGGTTACAGAGGTGGTCTGGATATTCAGAACGGTCACACCGGTGACACCGCTGTATACGAAATATTCAAAGAACGGGAAATTATGTTCCATGTGTCTACGCTTCTACCGTACACCGAAGGCGATCCCCAACAATTACAACGGAAGCGCCACATCGGTAACGATATCGTGGCAATCGTATTCCAGGAGGAAAACACACCTTTCTCCCCAGCGATGATTGCAAGTCATTTCCTGCACGCGTTCATCGTTATCCAGCCTGTGGATCCAAACACACCAAATTGCCGGTATAAGATTTCAGTAACTGCTCGGGATGATGTGCCGTTCTTTGGCCCAACCCTCCCCCAACCATCAGTATTTAAGAAGGGACCAGAGCTGAAAGAATTTCTCCTCACCAAGCTGATCAACGCAGAAAACGCTTGCTACAAAGCGGACAAATTTGCTCAGTTAGAGCTGCGTACGAGAACGTCATTACTTCAGAATTTAGTAGATGAACTGAAGGAGAAAACGCGAGAATTTTTAGGAGCTGATTTGCTAGGAGCTCCTTCTTCTCCTACTCCGGAAACGCCCAAATCCGAAGGTGGCTTTACCGGTTCGCGATTTATCGACACAGTAAAGAAAGCTCTAAACGCTCGTCTTCGCTCACAAAATTCTGATCCCACGAACGGAAGCGTCGAATCCAATCCAAAGCATCAGAATTCCATCAAGAAATCGAAGGAGATCTCCGACGTGCCCTGTGGACCGGGACAAGTAGTTAATGTAAGTATTATTATTGTTTTAGCTTTAACTCCTAAATTCTATTGGCCAACTTCACCCCGAAACAGATCGGTCGATCACTTTCGAAAAGTAGCACGACGGGCTCGCGGAAGTCTCCCAACGATTCAGTAGCCTCCTCACCGGACATCACATCCCGCTGTTCGATCAATCCAAACAATATGAACAACAATAATAACAACACAACCAACAACAACCATCACGGTGGTAATGGTGCCCATAGTGCTAAAGGACATTCCGATGGCGTTAGCAATAATAACAACAACAATATTAACGGCCCAGTGGCAATGTCCGAAACTAGTGATGACTCCAGCTTGAACAGTGTTGATCTGGATCCGATGGGTAAGTGTCATCCCCTTCTCACATTTTCACTCACCAACCATATCCGCAATGCAACTTGATTGCGCGTAATAGCCGCAGTTATTGTTCATAACAGTCTTCATGGTAGCTTTAGCCAATTTGTATACTAATAATTCAATGTTTTGCTCTCTTTTCCCCATTTTTTCTCTTTCTTCGCTTTTTGCTGCAAATTTTCAAACAAATTACAACAATTTGCCCACACATTTGCGTTGCTTTTGGTTTTCCCGACTGGCACTTTGTTTCATTTTTTATTTAATCCTAATTTCAAAATTGATTTACGAATCAAAGTTTTCCCAAATGTAGATGCCGGAGCGACGTACATTGACAGTGACACCGGGCTGGAATCGATGTCCTCGGCTGATGCTACAACCAAAGCCTGTTCGCTCTGCTTGGACGGGGACCGGGTGGAGCGATCAACGAACGGAGGTGGCAGCGTGATCAGCGTCAGCGTCGGAACTGGAAGCACTGGGTGTGATAGCACGCGTGATCTGCGGTGCAGTACCGGAAGTGCCGGTACGAATGTGAGTAGTTGTGGTGGTGGTGGCGGCGGTGGCAATACCGTTAGTGGTGCAGGCACTGGGACACTCCTGATAACGCCGGATGTTATGCAGCAAATGGACGGGTTTAAGCAAGAAATTACCCGACTAAAGTGTGATAAACTGGATCTCCTGAGGCAGAATGTGGTAAGTAGATGTGTACTCCATTTTAGTATATTGTATTCGTATGTGAACGAATTTTCCGATTTCATGATTATGATTAGCATGGGTAAATATCAAATAGTAATTTGAATATAGTGAGAATTTGACAGTTTCGCCTTTTGTATGACCACTATCGTGGGTCAACTTTACAACTCTCTGCTCCCCACTGCTCTTTCGATTGTATTGAGGTCCCAAAAAACTGCCTAATTTGATCGAATTTGGTTATGATCTTGGAATTTTTTATATTCTTTATTTTCTGTATGCAAAGTGTAGGTGTATAACAGTAGGTGTGTTTCTGTATTTAATTCGACCGCTTATACTGGAATTCATGTTACTAAGTTCCCTAATTCTTATCTGTTTTATGTATATAAATGAGCCATTACTGCTTTACTATTCATTCATCATTCAACAAGCAACAATATGAATAATAGTTGTTGGCTTGTTCGGTTGAGTGGTTGCTCATTATAGCACTGCTATCGCTCGATATTAAGAGATCGAGATATAGAATAAGAATAGCCTACTAGACCGTTTGAAGGGGCCGAGATAACCATCGACATATGGAAAAAGTGCCGCACTATCCAGTATTATGAATGCTTATCGACTCCCGATAGGGGCTTGTTGTCACAAGCAGTGCTGTAAATTCTCAAAATCATTTGAACATTTTTGATGAAAATGAGAAAAGTAGCTATTCGCTATCAAAGGGGACCTTCTCCGAATGGGTGATATCAGTTGCTTAGTCATTTGACGAAGGCATGGATCATTCTCATTTGAGAAACGCTATATATCATTCGATTGAGTGTAACCTACACACAAACGGAGCTCTGGTCGACATTCTGGCGAAAAAGCTAAGCCAACCCGACACCAACCTGACTTCTATCAAAACCCAATCCGATGTTGACCCGACATTGACCCGACATAAACCCAAAATTGACCCGACATTAACACGACATTGGGTCGACATCGACCTTAAATTAGCCTTACGTTGATCCGACATCGGGTCGACTTGTCTGTTCGGGATAATTTTCCTGGATTTCTTCCATACTCCACTGTCGTATATCAAATGATACTGAGTGACTCAATTGACAGTGACAGTGAGCTTCGAATGAGAAAGGGGCTCTTCAAATTATGGCCATGTGAGAATTCGTTTTCACAGAATTGATTGAATGGTTGTAGTGGTTCATCTTCAATCGAATGATATGAAAATTTACAGCACTGCTTCCCAAAAAATTTACCCAAAGGCGTTGTTGAAACTTGTGAGTCACAAGTTTCAACAACGCCTTTGGGTAAATTTTTTGGGAAGGTCAATTTTAATAAAACTTGTTGGTACATTTTTCGGTTTAATTCTGGGAAGTGCTTAACTGAGGATTTTATACGATCGAGTAAATTATAGTCCCAGTAACTAGTTGTGGATAAACATTTAATCCATTCTTTAATCTACTTCATATGATTTATCAAGTTTGAAAGTATCCAAAGTACCCAAGTAACACACATTGATTGAATTATGTTGAGCAAACTTCTTTACAACCAAAACCAGTCATACTGAGGTTACATACACTGCTATAAAACATGTATGTTACTTGGATAGCCCGTACAGTCCAAAAAAGCCCGCCACGACAGTAATCAAGATTGAAAAAATGGCCTGGGATCATATTAATCATAAGATACAAATAAAGGAATAAATTAATTAGTAAGAAGTTTGGTTTGAAGATTCTGAAAATTAATTACTGTACAAATCCACTTGGTGCATTCGATGGGTTCCCACATATTTATGGCCCTGAGTTTCCATAAATATAAATACGACCATGCATAGGACGATACTGATAATAATAAAACTACTGTATATGAAGCGTTCTTGGCAAATTGTTCATGGCATGTTCTGTAAAATAACATCTTGTTCATATTCAAAAATCACAAATTCATGCATTTAAAAAATGTCGGCACTAAAAGTTTTAAAAATGTGAGGCATTTTATGTGATAATAATGGTGGTACATTTCAAGCAAGTATTACCGGCCCTGTATAGACAATTTTTCTGATGTTGGATAAATTTGAAGTTTTTTTTAAATCTTTATTAGTGTACTATCCACAATAGCTGACAGTTGGTTTTTTTTAAACGATACTAGCGAGAACTGATTGTTCTTGCAAGCGACCACTACTGCCTCTACTTTTTAGCTACTGTACCTGCCCATAGATGTCGCCACTTGTCTTCGTATCATTGGAATTGCTTGTTATGTACTGTCCTTGTTATGTTACAATAAATAAACGTTTAAAGATTCCCATACTTCCGCTATGGCAGGACGGTCAATTTATCATTTCAATATTTCCTTTTATCACACTATGTACAAATCGGGTCCTATCCGTGCGCGATCATAATGGTACCGTGGTGACATCTATGGGAACAGTAGTTAATTTATGTTAAGGGTAGAGGCAGTAGTAGTCGCTTGCAAGAACACTGACGGATTAAGAAGAATTAAACTGATTCATAAATAGCATTCATGTACACTGATACTGCAGTGTGAATGAAACATTCCGTTCCTTAATTTCTAAATGTAAATTATTATCCATTTATTTTCAGACCTGCCAGCGTGACATCAAACGGCTACGGGAGCGTGAACTTTCTCTGCAAGGCGACCTGGCCGCTGCCGGCAAAGAAATTCTACGACTACGTGACCTCCTGAAGGAGTACATGCCAGCGGCCGCAACCGAACCCTTTAAGTAAAGAAACCGAAGCACTGATAAACTCGAGTGGAAAACCAAAATCAGAGAGAAATCATCATCCGAATCACCCACCACCATTTTCGTTATTTCGTTATATATATGCCATTCTATATGAAAAAGATAAACTTAAAAATTGTTAGTTTTGTTCCTTATCGCAAAATATTATTTGTATTTTTTTTTTGAACCACTTAAAGATCATAATATCAAATGAAAGGTGATTAAAAATACTTGTAAAAAATACAATGATTTAAAAAAAATTGAATTTTGTATTGAAAAACTTTGATTGTATTAGTTTTTTCATGGTTTCCAGTGTAGACAGAGGGCGCAATATGTTTTTATATTTTTCCTTGAAAATTAAGGTTTTTTTTACACAACATATCAATTGATCAGTGATGTGTTTTTTCGTTTTTGAGTTATATTTCTTTAAGTTACTCCTATAAAAAACGAAAAAAAAACTTCGCTGATTTTTTGATATGCTGTGAAAAAAAGCGTAAATTTTGAAGGAAAGATATAAAAACATATTGCGCCCTCTGTCTACAAACCATGAAAACCATGAAAAACAAATACAAAATTCCAATTTTAAAATATGTTTCTTAAAAAGGATTTATTACCTTTCATTTATTCATTCCTTGTGTTCAGAGTTATTCAAAAAAGATGCAACAGCTGTTGGCAAAGCAATTTGGTTCACCGAAGCATGTAATTCCTTAATAACGTGGAAGTTTTCTTCAGGATGGATCATTTTCAAAGCTATCCGAATCCGTTCTACAAGTCCTTTGTGTTAATCCTGGGCTTGTGTGATCTCCTGTAGGGCGTATCGATAGTAGTGAGCAGGGATAATTCTCATCCCTTTCAAATTCTTAATGCTATCTGCACCATTCTGTGCAAACACAAATGCTTTACCGGCATTAGCAAGATTGAGGAACTTGGAAAGTGCTGCATGCTGTCCAAAAACGTACTATGTATACTTACCACAAATCTCATCCAGAGTTGTAGAACTGTGATTCTCTTGTCGTACACAATCATATTATAGACTGTGAGTTGTGCCTCCTAGAGGATTATTCGGATATGATCGGTTAAAATACTGGAAAAGATAACCGATTTTAATTTCGGGAAAAATGCCATCTCAGAATTGGCTCTTTTATATTGGTTATAATCATAGTTTTTTTTATGACGGTAGCACATCTACACCACGAAGATTGATCACATTCTTTTGTACAGATATTCTCTTCTCAACTGCTATAATAACTGCTTTGAAATCGGCTCAGTGGTTCAAAAATTGTGAATTAAAAAGAAGTCATTTTTTTAAATCGATTTTTTGGATCACCCAACATGGAAATGGTCACCCTAATGACAACACAATAAATACGGGTCAAATATTATGCGATAAGGAAAAAACCTACCACTATATCGTTTAGCTATGGAATGGAATGGAAGCGCAATCAAGGGATGGAATGCAAATTAGATGAAGAAGCACAGCTTCTAATCAGCTAGCTTCAATCTTATTATAATCATAACAACTTTCGGTGCACAATCGTAATCATCGCCTCCATCGGTGGTCGTCGTGGTTTGTTGTTATGGTTGTCATCACATTTTTTTTTCCATCTTGTTTTAATCCAGAGCAAAAATATATAGGTAGTAAGAGAGAGAAATTAAATTGTACGAGTTTTCTGTAAAAAGATCTTCATTTTAATTTATTTTAATACATATACAAATTTTCGTAATCTCCTTAAAAAAGGCGCTCTTTATCTAAAATCAAAGCTAGCGTGGTACGTTTCGTTGTCTTTCGTTCCACAATTGTAACACGATCCGTTCATTTCTTCAGTTAAGATTTACAAAAAAAAAAAACGACACACAAGACCGGTTCTCTAAACCACTACTGCATATTCACACAAAATGATGTCATGTCTAGTATTCTTTGCTTACTAGTGTGGTTACGGCCAAAGTATGTCACAAAAAGCTGCAATGACTTGATTGTAACTGAATAAGTCGCATTTAAGTTTCTAAATCCAATTTGTGGCAAGTATGCTACTGGGAGATTAGCCTATGATTGCAGTTAATGCTTTGGCCATCGATAGCTCGGCATCAGTTGTGGTTTTTGCTTTTTGTTGTTTTCAAAATCGTTATGTAATTGAAAAAGACGAACCTGTACATACATGTTTTAGCCAAATGCTTCATCTCAGTGTTGACAATTCAAATTATTTTGAAGAGGTTCCCGTACATAATGGAAACTTATGCTGTAAATGTCAATTACAATCTAAATATTTATACAACCTTAATCAATGATTAACAATGATTTGATCATATTTATTAGTAATTCTTACATGAAATTATGAGCTAAACGTATTCAACTGAGGTATATTTTAACACGACGTTATTTACATTGTTTTTCATTTTTTTTAGCTAAAAAGCATGTTTTAATAAGTTTGAAAAAATCAACGAGTAGAATGAGCTCTTTCTCTCAATGTGAATGACTTCCACAATTGAGAGATCGCAAACCCAACAAACCAAAAATATGATGTTGATAAACAATCCGATTAGCTACCAGATGTTTTAAAAACCTAGTACATAGTTTTTAGAGAAACAAAGACAAATCGAAGCGCATAAGCACATAATGAGTGAAAATATAATATACGTGCAATACACATTTCTAATTACCATTAAATTGGACAAACAGAAAGCATTCACGGAATCCTAGGAACCTTGAGCAGACATAAACTTTCAAGCCTTACAACAAAATAAAATTCTAGAAAATACTATTTTTAAAATGTAGACTATCTCTTGTTTTAGTTCAAACATTTATCTAAAAATGGTGACTTTTTTGGAAACATACTGCCTTCTACATATAATTCACTCTACGTGAAGCTGTCTCCAAAGCGAGCACATATGAAAAACATAAAAAATGAAAAGTTACACAAGTACTCTCAGATACAACATTAAATGAATTGATACCAAAGTTAACAACATTCCCAAAAAACAAACAAACATAAATTAAAAGAAAACTCAAATTGACCATCCTCTGTGCCCCATGAAAGTTATTTGCAACAAAGTAGGCTCTTTTTCGGATCGAAGCAGTTTGTGCAAACCTTGCTAAAAACAACTTGTCATATCAGCTTATAGCAACAATGCAGAAAAAATATAAACGAATCAATCAGTGAATGTCATAAATAGAAAACACATAAAATATGTAGATTTTGCACGCCAACAAATAAATACAGACATCAAACAGCAGCAAAGAATTAAATGTTTCAATCAATTTGATGTCAGCATACACAAAAGTGTTATTATTGTTAACAAACAAAACAATGTCCAGTGTTATAAAAATTACAAAAAGCTGTGAATTGAAGGCAACAAAGCGAAGAAATGGGACACAAATTGGTTGATCATCACAAAGGAAACAGAACTTGAACGCGAATATAATTTATAGGAACCAGAGACGCACTAGTACAGAGTACGGATACTACGTGAGGATGCGAAATAATTTGAAAGTTATTAGAAAGAAGAATAGACTCTATATATTTTAAACATATATTAGAAAAATATTAGGCTCGAAAAACAGATCATTCAGAAATACAAGAAAGAAAGCCTTTGTTGACTTAAAGAGATAAACTAGCCTAAGGCTAAAAATCTCTAAAATAAAGTTGACTACAAGTGACCATTTGAAGTTAATATGGCAATTAATATGGGAAAAGCTTATGTTTTGCTCACGCCTTTCTAATAATCAACTTTGCTCCATTAAATAAAAGGTACAAAATTTATTATTCATGTTGCTGGTGGGGATTTTTGACGTAGGACTACGTCTTTGATTTCTATATGGGGGTACACTTTGTGAAAACCGAAAATGGAACATGTAACAAATTAAGAAAGATTTTGAACGTTAATAACTCAGCTGCCCCTGGTCCAATTTCAATAATTTTATCACCAATCGATCAGAAATATGGCTACGCATCGATAACAATGCTTCCAAATGTTAATTTTCAACAAGAAACTATTGTAAAACTTGTAAATGTCCAGCATTGTCCAAAAGCGTCGAATTAACTAACAAATCCACCAATTACCTACATGCATATGCTGCTTCCCCAGCACAGTCGCCAGAGGGTAGTAAGTAGACGAAACAAGTCGAAGTGGCATTCGCCTCCGATCCTTGGGCGCGTGCGAATAGGGAGGATGGAAATGCGTAATATTTTGCACACTCATCGCCATACTCAGAACCAAACGCCGTCTGGCTCGCCGTGGCGGTGTCTGACGTATATCCGGTCTGATTTACGAGGTGTGCTGAAGGTGTTCCTGAAAAATGAGATCCGTGATGCTATCACCTACACTAAACACGCCAAGCGTAAGCGGCCATGGATGTCATCTACGTTTTGAAGTGACAGAAACGCACTCTGTTTGGTTTCGGAGGAATCATCACCAACTTTGGCAACAAAACGGCTCTTTTCAGGGCCACCAAGCTTATTACAGTAAAGAGTAGGAATAGAATTCATCTGCCTGTTTGTCCATATTCAGAACCAACGACCACACAAAATGCTCATGTAATCAAACTGGAAGCAGGGGTACAAATTATTTTGATCAACCTTGATCAACTTTGAATCGGCACGGCCGGATATTTTCGATGGAAGAAGCAACAATCTAGCATCTAATTCGACGAAGACGGCAGGAAACATTTGTGAAGCCGAGTTATTTACGAAAGAGAGTATCGATAAAGAGAATCGATCAATGTAGATAGGACCTATTAATTGTTTTCCGTACTGAGCTCCAATGCTGGACGACGCCAGGAAGGCAGCTCCCACACCTGGACCCTACATATCGACCCATCAACTCATGAACAGGGGACCAACGGCTTTACTTCTTGAAGGAAGATGGGATCAGATATGTTATGCCTCAGAACATGCCGGTGCGACTGAGGTTGAACCCAGCCCTGCTGGGATGAGAGGTAATCACGCTAACCACCGGTGCCGATATCTTTCAAGGTGATATCACGGCGAATGAGATTGACCCAAATTTGAGTTTAGTTATCTCAGAAATAAGAAATAAAGTGCAGGAACTCAGCGATGAGTAAATTTGCCTCATATTTTCCCAGGTTTTTCCAAGATTTTCCAGGGAAAAATTCCCGAATTTGAGAAAAGTAAAGATTGGATTCACTCAGTCTATTGGTACTACCACGAGACTGAATAAAATTTTCGTCAATTTCCTCATTTTGTGGCAGATTTTTTAGGTTTTCCACAGGAAACCATGATACAAATTTACACATCGCTGAGTTCCTGCACTTTTGGCGATTATGAGTGAACTAAACTCAAATTTGGGTCGTTCTCATTCGCCGTGTACGCAAAAGGAAAAGAGCCAGTGTCGCTACTTGATAGCAATCTACTCATAATGGGAGAAGTCTTTGTAGCTTTTATACCACTTGGTTGCATATCATTCTGCTTTAACCTGAAAATATATAAAAGATTGCTGCTGTATGGAATTAGCTCAACCTCTGCTTGATCGTCAAGTAGTTCAGTTCGGTGTTAGCTCGCTCTCTCGAGTTGTTTGATAAGTTCGTGGCGATATTGTTTGCGCTCTCTCTTTCGCGGTTTGTCGTGCGTGTGTGTGTGCCCCGTAATGGGGAAGCATCGGTCGCGAAGCCCGGCGAAGGTCCAGAACTCCGGTGAAGGAAGCTCCGGTGTGCCTACCTCGAACAGGTTTGCTGTTCTCCCCATGGATGGGAATATCCAGCCGGCTGTGTTGGAAAAACGCAGCAAGAAAAGGAAGAAGAACCGAGGCCAGTCTGATGGCACGATTGGTCGAGACGATGCCTCTGCGACGAACGGAGATTTCGGTGACGCTGCCGATAAAGAAAATGCTGCTGACATGAGCGCGGCAAGAGTGAAGCTACCTCCGCTGGTGGTGAAAAATGCCCATCTCAACGAGCTCATCGCGGATCTGGCGTCGCTGGGCTTCAAAGCCGAATTCAAATTGGGCAGAGTCGGCACCAAGGTGGTGCTCCGCACCAAAGCGGAGTATGACTTGGTCATCGCCCACCTGAGGACTTCCAAGGTGGAATTCTTCACCCACGGTGAAAAACCGTTCAAGGTCGTCATCAGGGGTGTTCGCGACCGAACCGTTCGCTCCGGAAAGACCACCAAAATGAACCAAATGACGCACACCAACAGAAGCAGCGGCAGCAGTAGAAGCGACGTGCATCAACAACAGCCAACTAGAAGAAGACAACATAGAATAGTGCGCAACGCCCCGCCCATTATACGTTGTCCCATCTGTGAATGGGCATAAAAGAAGCAGTCCATTTGTGAATGAGTTGAGTTGAATTTTGTATCGCGTAGTGGTAACATCGAAGAATAAAAGGTTAAAAATAGTAAGATTGCCCTCCTTTTCTTCTGCCACCTTCAAACCCACATTCGCTGGACTGGTCGAACATCTGCACCGATTCCGCTTGTTTTCGCTTTGACGGTAGAATTCTCCACCTTGGTGCCAAGGAGCGCGCCAACATATGGTCCTTCGAACCGGATATCCAACCAGTGTCGTGTCGACATCGAATTCAAGCGTGAATAAATTGAATCAAAATGCCGAAAACGAGAAAGTCTACCCAGCAGGAAGCAGAAGATGATGGCAAGGCAGCATTAGTTCACCAGCGTTGCCAAATTCAGGCAAAGGTGTCCACGATAAGTCGCACACTTGAAGAAGCCGAGGATACCCCAAGCAAAATTAGTGCATCGCTTCTGAAGGTGTTTTCGAAAAAGCTCGAACTACATTACAACGAGTTCATTTCAATTCACCAAGCAGTAGTTGCTGTCACCCCCTACAACGATATTGCACTGGAAGATGATGCTCTGGACATTTTCGACGCTCTCCACACTGACACGCTTTCCTTACTTGAACTGCTCACCGAAACCATTTCCCCTTCCGGTGAAGGGGGTGCAAATCCATCCGTGATCATCCAGCAGCAATCACTGCGGGCTCCAGTTCCCACCTTCGATGGAAAGGTGGAGAATTGGCCAAAGTTTCGAATGATGTTTGAAGATACTGTCGGACGCAGCGCAGATTCCGATGCAGTGAAGCTGCATCATCTCGATAAGGCGCTGACGGGTGATGCCTCCGGTTGGATTACGGCAAAAATAATCGTTGACAACAACTTCAAACAAACCTGGAAACAGCTCAGTGACCAATATGAAAACCCACGAGTAATCGTCGATACGCATCTCGAAGGGTTGCTCGAGATGAAATCGATGACCATCCGCAACCATAAAGACTTACTCGAGCTAGTGAAGACATTCAACCGGCATGTTGGCGGTCTCGAGTACCAGGGACTGGTAGTTGATAAACTATCTGGTCTCATCCTCACGAAGATCCTCACTTCACGATTGGACGATCAAACACTCCAGTTATGGGAGAGGACACAGCAGCATGCCAAGCTGCCCCAGTACCAAGAAACTGTGGCCTTTCTTCGAAGCGAATGCCAGGTGTTGGAAAGGTTCCAAAACCGGCACCAGATGACGTCAAAAGAGCCAAATCCAAGGCAACAACAGGGTTCGAAACCAACTAACCAGAAAGCCCACCCTGCAACGACTGTGACTTCCAGCAGTTCCTGCCAGGTATGTTTTAGCAACCATCGCCATTTCGAATGCCCGAAGTTCCATCAAATGTCACCGGCTCAACGGATTGAAAAAGTGAAGGAGTTGAGAATCTGTTTCAACTGCCTTCGCCCAGGTCATCGAGCCATCGATTGTTCATCCAAAAAGACGTGTTCTCGCTGCCAGAGAAGACACCACACTCTGTTGCATGAACAAGCAGATTCGAATGCAGTGGAGGTGGTACCAACAAGCCAATATGAAGAACCAGCTTGCCAAACCTCTTCCGTGAACCACTCGGAGTCTCAACGAGTCATCGAGAATGTTGCGTCGTGTAACCATTCCAAAGCTGCCAAAACCGTGATGCTCATGACCGCTGTAGTGCAAATCAAGGATTCTCGTGGATGGACAACCCCGTGCCGTGTTCTGTTGGATAGCGGCTCTCAAGTCAACTTCCTATCCAAGGCAATGGCTGACCGGTTGGCCACCGAAAGACGACCGGCACATGTACCCATTGCTGGAATCGGTGGGTCCAAAACCTACGCCAAGGAGAGGATGATGGTGGAAGTGGAGTCTAGGCATTCCGACTTCTGCACTACTATCGAATGTCTCGTAGTTCCTGAGATAACGGGAGCGATTCCAGCAACGAAAATCAACGTTTCGGAGTGGCCAATCGACACCGATCTACTTCTGGCAGATCCTAATTTCCACACTCCTTCCGATATCGATATGCTAATCGGTATCTCCCATTTTTTGCAATTGCTGAAGACAGGCCGTATTCAACTGAGTGAAAAGTTACCGGAACTGCAAGAAACCCATTTTGGATGGGTAGTTGCAGGGGACATCGATGACGTGTCAACCTCCCAGCAGTGTTTAGCTGCCCTGACGGATCCTATTTCTGAAGTCCTTCGCCAGTTCTGGGAGCTGGAAGAGATCTCGGAGTTAGAACCACAACCCACTGAGCAAGATGAGTGCGAAAAAGTGTTCCAGTCTACCCATCATCGAGACGAGACAGGCAGATATGTGGTGAGTTTGCCATTCCGCGAATCGGTGCAAGAGCTAGGAGACAACCGAAACTTGGCCATGCATCGGTTCCTCTCGTTGGAGCGAAGATTCAAGAAAAATCCAGAGCTGAAGCAACAGTATTGTCGATTTATTGATGAGTATGAAGCATTAGGGCATTGTCAAGAGGTGAACGAAGCTGATGATGTTCCCAATCAACGTGTGTATTATCTGCCACATCAAGCCATCCTACGTCCATCGAGCTCGACAACTAAAATGCGAGTTGTTTTCGACGCCTCTGCCAAGGCATCCCGATCCGAAAAGTCATTAAACGACGTTCTTCTAGTTGGAGCAACACTGCAAAGTGACATCTTCAGTATCCTGTTACGTTTTCGGAAATATCAGATAGTATTTACTGCTGACGTTTCAAAAATGTATCGACAGATACGCATGGCACTTCTTCACGCATGTTTTCAACGAATTTTCTGGCGGTCAAGCCCGGAAGAACCCCTCCGTGTCCTGGAACTCACAACCGTTACTTACGGGACAGCCGCTGCCCCATTCTTGGCGACCAGATGTTTGATGCAGCTCTGTGACGATGAAGGCGATTCATTTCCACTCGCTGCACGAATCATCCGCCTAGATTGTTACGTCGATGATGTCATCTCAGGTGCGAACACCGTAGAGGAAGCCATTGCAAGTCAAACCCAAATTCAACAGCTACTTGGACGAGGTGGATTTCCCGTCCACAAATGGAGCTCTAACACAGCAGAAGTACTGGAAAACGTTCCAGAAGCCGACCGTGAGAAACTAGTACGTCTGGACAACACCTCAATCGACGTTATGAAGACATTGGGATTGATTTGGAGCCCACAACGAGATGAATTTGTGTTCAGCACCAATCAAACCGATCGAGAAGCAAACCAACCCACGAAGCGATCGGTGCTATCCGAAATTGGAAGACTGTTCGATCCGCTGGGTCTTGTGACGCCGGTAACCGTTATCGCTAAAATGATCATGCAGAGGATTTGGAGATCCGGTCTTCCGTGGGACACCCCGTTGGAAGGAGAACTTTTACAATCCTGGACACAATTCCGTGAAGCCCTGCTTTTGGTAAGTGAAATCAAGATTCCTCGATGCACCATTTCTTCTGATGCTACCGCCATCGAAATCCATGGCTTCTCCGACGCCTCGGCGGTTGCTTACGGGGCGGTCATTTATATTCGCTGTATCCTACCGGATGGTAAGGCTCGACTCAACATGCTGTGCAGCAAGTCCAAGGTCACCCCGATGGCTGAGATGAGCATTCCACGCAAAGAATTACTCGGTGCCCGGCTACTTGCCCGGCTACTCGTGAAAGTACTGGACTCCCTCCAACTGGAGATATCGCAAGTTGTTCTCTGGTGTGACAGTCAGGTGGTGCTTGCCTGGTTACGGAAGCCGTTATCATCCCTTGAAGTGTTTGTGCGCAACCGCGTTGCAGAGATTTTGAAAAGCACCGAAGACTGCACGTGGAAGTACATCAAATCGAAACAAAACCCCGCCGATTTAGTGTCCAGAGGTCAATTTCCACACGCCCTGAGCACCAATGAACTTTGGTGGAATGGGCCAACATTTCTAAGCACCGACCAATACCAGTCAGAGATTCCTGATGACATCCCAGATGAAGATCTTCCGGAGTTGAAAAAGGTAACTGTAACCGCCATACCAGCCGTTAACGAGGAGAAGATGGACGTATTTACTAAGTTCAGCTCGTTCAGAAAGCTTCAACGGATTATCGCGTTGGTCCAGCGATTTATCCGTAACTGTCGACTGAAATCTCGCAACGAACGAGTCCTCCAGCGTCATCCTACAATCCAAGAACTACGCTCGGCTTTACAGCTGATTGTAAGGGTCATTCAGCTTGAAGCTCTGGGTGATGAAATTTATCGTGTGACATCTAACGAACCGTGTAAGAAAATTGCTGCTCTGAATCCAATTTACAACGATGGAGTGCTGCGCGTTGGAGGAAGGCTTCAACATTCTCGGCTACCTTTCGATACCAAGCATCCACTATTACTTCCAAAACATCCAATCACCGATCAAATCATCCGTACATACCACGAAGAGAACCTGCACGTTGGTCCAACTGCCCTATTGGCCGCTCTCCGATCGCGTTTTTGGTTGCTGGATGGAAGATCGTCCGTCAGGAAGATTACCAGAAGCTGCATCACATGTTTCCGGGCGAAGCCTAAAGGTTCTAATCAACTGATGGGAAACCTGCCGTCCTGTCGAGTAACACGCGCTGAACCGTTTCTGAAAACTGGAATCGACTATGCCGGACCGGTATTTGTCAAGGAAGGTCGTCACAAGCCGAAAATAGTCAAGGCCTACATCGCGGTGTTTATCTGCATGACCACCAAAGCTGTTCACCTGGAATTAGTTTCTGACAACTCAACCGCCGCGTTCCTAGCTGCACTTCAGCGCTTCGTCAGCCGACGGGGCATTTGCCGAGAGCTCTTTTCGGATAATGGCTCCAACTTTAAGGGAGCCAAGTCTGAATTACACGAACTATATCTACTCTTCCGAAGCTGCGACGCCGTTGACAAGATAGCATCCTTCTGCCAGCCGAAAGAAATCTCCTGGAAATTCATTCCGCCGGAAGCTCCTAACTTTGGCGGCCTTTGGGAGAGTGCAGTGAAGACCGCTAAGTATCATCTGAAGAGGACTCTAAAAGACGCCAAATTGACATTCGAAGAGTATGCGACAGTACTTAGCCAGGTTGAGGCTATAATGAATTCTCGGCCTCTCTGTTCAACACCAGATCCAGACGACGAAATTTTGACACCAGGCCATTTTTTGATTGGTCGTCCTCTGATAGCCACACCGGAGCCTAGCTACAATGAAATACCAACCAATCGCTTGTCAAGGTGGCAGTATCTACAGTACCTCCGTGAGCAGTTCTGGAGACAATGGAGCCGGGACTACTTGCTGAACCTGCAACCGAGGGGAAAAAACCGCCAAAGACAGCCAAACATTCGCCCTGGTATGATCGTGCTACTCGAGCAGAAGGATATCCCACCGCAATGCTGGAAGATGGGAAAGGTCGTTCAGATTTACCCAGGTTCCGACAATTTGGTGCGGGCGGTAGACATCATCGTTGAAGGTTCCATCTACAGACGAGCGGTATCCAAACTATCCGTCCTTCCGATTGCTGACAACGACAACGACAACATCCATTCAGTGAATTCTTCCCAGCCTGGGGGGAATATGTTCGCGACCGAACCGTTCGCTCCGGAAAGACCACCAAAATGAACCAAATGACGCACACCAACAGAAGCAGCGGCAGCAGTAGAAGCGACGTGCATCAACAACAGCCAACTAGAAGAAGACAACATAGAATAGTGCGCAACGCCCCGCCCATTATACGTTGTCCCATCTGTGAATGGGCATAAAAGAAGCAGTCCATTTGTGAATGAGTTGAGTTGAATTTTGTATCGCGTAGTGGTAACATCGAAGAATAAAAGGTTAAAAATAGTAAGATTGCCCTCCTTTTCTTCTGCCACCTTCAAACCCACATTCGCTGGACTGGTCGAACATCTGCACCGATTCCGCTTGTTTTCGCTTTGACGGTAGAATTCTCCACCTTGGTGCCAAGGAGCGCGCCAACAAGGGGCCTACCAAATTTCGACCCGAAGTTTATCGAACATGAAATCAGGGACAGGTACAAGCTGGCCCCAAGTGCTGTGTACCGAATGACAAGAAGAGACGAGAATGTGAAGGCGTACCCGGATAGCATTTTCCTGGTACACTTCCAGAAGGGAACGGTAACGCTCAATGCACTGAAAGCCATCCGGTCCATCAATTCCATCATCGTTCGCTGGGAGCCATACCGTGGCGGCCATCGCGATGTGACTCAGTGCCAGCGGTGTCTGAACTTTGGACACGGTACCCGCAACTGCAACATTAAGCCACGCTGCGGAAATTGCGCTCAAGACCATGCCACCTCCGAATGTGCTGCGGATGAAGCTGTGGCGTCCAAATGCGCCAACTGTGGTGGTGCTCACCAAGGATCCAACAAGCAGTGGCCTAAACGCGAGGATTTCAAGCGCATCCGAAATCAAGCGTCCACCAACAATCAACCAGCACGAAGGAAGGATAAGGCCCCGGCTTTCAGGACGGAGGACTTTCCGCCTCTTCATGGACAAGCGAATCCCAGGGTGCGATCCGCGCCCCCTCAAGAAACGTCTGGATCTTCTGCTGGACACTCTCCATCCCCCCTGGATTCTGGAGGCAACCAACAGCTTAAACAAATAATCCCGATCTGTTCTCATCAGATGAACTTATGGAGATTTTTATCAACATGACCGGTGCTCTGCGTAAGTGCCGCAATAAGCCCGAACAGATTCAAGTGCTCGGTAAGTTCATCATCCAATATGGTGTCTAAACCATCGCTACCTGGAACGCTTGCTCTGTAAGAGCAAAACATATTGAGCTTGCCGACTTCCTCCGCAAGCACAGCATCGACGTGGGCCTTCTAACCGAGACCCATCTAAAGTCCGGCGACAGCTTTTTGTTGCCTGACCACAACATTATCCGGCTTGATCGCACCAGCTCCGGGGGGGGGGGGGGTGTAGCGGTCATCGTCAGAAAGGGAATCAAGTTTTGCACTCTGCCCCACATCCGCACTTCTATCATCGAAGCCATTAGTGTGGAGGTGGAAACACCAACTGGAAACGTCCGGTTTATAGCAGTTTACATCCAATTCAAGAACGACCTGACCGCCATCACTCGTACTAGCTCCCGATTCATCGTTGGGGGCGACCTGAACGCCCGCCATGAAGCTTGGCGGAACTACCAGCGGAACCGGAACGGATGTCTATTGTTCGACCACGCACAACATGGACTGTACACTGTGCAATTTCCGGACGAACCAACTTTCATCTCTCCGACGGGTAATCTCTCCACGCTGGACTTCTTCCTTTCGAACATCGGACTATCCAAGCCGGAGGCGCACAACGATCTCAGCTCCGACCACCAACCGGTGGTGACTGAAGTCGGTGTCAACGTGGTTCCTGCTAGAAGCTGCCGTAAAGACTACCACCATGTCAACTGGGTGCAGTAAGGACGAATGGTGGACAGCAACATCGATGAAAATCCACTGCTCGACACTGTAGATGACATCGACCGGGCGTTGGAAGGACTCCAACAGGCCATATCCGTGGCTGACGAGGCGTGTGTTCGACAAGTTCCTGTGAGGGGTAAGTTTGTTGCTATTGATTCCCACACCCAACTTCTTATTCGGTTGAGAAATGTTCGTAGACGCCAGTTTCAGAGGACTGGAGATCTGGGCAAAAAACGTGAAGCGGCCGATCTGAACAGGCAGATTGCTTCCAGAATGGACTCACTCCGAAATGAAAGTTTCGGGCGTGTTGTCCAGAATCTGGACGACCGCTCCAGACCATTCTGGAAGGTAGCCAAGGTCCTGAAAAATCATCCCAAACCCGTTCCACCTCTCAAAGTCGAAAATGATGACGATCGGCTTTTAATTACCCCACAGGAGAAAGAAAATGCGATCGGCAAGCATGTCGCTTCATCGCATTTGCTTGGCTCGACTATCCAAAGTCCGCTCGATGATCAGGTTGCGCAATGCGTTCAAAACCTAGATGTCTCACCTTGTGTCGTGCCTCCGGCGGATATGATTACAGTACAACAAATTTGCTCAACGCTGAAATGCACCAAGAACATGAAGGCTCCCGGGTTTGACGGTATATTTAACTTGATCTTGAAGAGACTCAGCATGAAAGTGCAGTCTCTTCTAACCGCTATCTTCAACAGATGTTTGGAACTGCACTGCTTTCCAAGCATCTGGAAAATAGCAAAAATCATACCAATCCGCAAACGCGGTAAGGATCCAACAATGTCTTCAAGCTACAGACCAATCAGCCTCCTTACAGCGCTGAGCAAATTGTTCGAGAAACTCATTCTCAATCGTTTGCTCAAGTTTGTGGAGGAAAGCCACATTCTCCTTCCGGAACAGTTTGGATTCAGAAAGGGGCACTCTACCAATCATCAGCTAGTACGGGTGATGAATAACATCCGAAGTAACAAAGCTGTATCCAAGTCCACAGCCATGGCCTTGTTAGACGTTGAAAAGGCGTTTGACAATGTTTGGCATGACGGACTTGTGTACAAGCTTTGTAACTTCAACTTTCCTTTACATCTGGTTAAAATCACGAGGCGCCAAGCGTCATCGCAAAGTTCTTCGAGATAACCGCCATCGGTCGTCTGGCTCGCCGTGGTGGTGTCAAACGTATCTCCGGTCTGATCTACGAGGTATGCTGAAGGTATTCCTGGAAAATGAGGTCCGTGGTGCTGTCACCTACACTAAACACGCCAAGCGTAAGTGGCCATGGATGTCCTTTTCAATAAAACGGCCCTTTTCAGGGCCATCAAGCTTACATCAGTAAAGAGTTGGAATAGAATTTGTGCTTGTTTGTCCATATTCAGAACCACAAGTCCCCAACGACCACACAAAATGCTCACCAGAGTTGTAATCTTGTTACCAAACTTGGAAACAGGGGTGCAAGTGATTTTGATTGATTCTCTTAATCAACTTTCTCTTTAAAAAAAAAATACTAAAGATTTGGTGCGCCTGCAATTCAAAAACGGAAAGAGTTGAGGTAATAGATAATTGATCAATTAAAAGAACTAAATGCTCTTCACATTTATTCCGTTCACTAGCGGTCCTACGTCAAGCTTCCGTTCGTGCCCCTAGGCACAGACCCTTTTACTTTTTTTATTATTTATTGACCACACGCAGAATTTTTGACATTTGTTGGTTCTTAATAATGTTTTACGAATTAATTCGGCCATTCTTTTGTTCGCAATAATGTTTTACGAATCCATTAGATGTTATGATATTGAATTTATGAATTTAGTGTCAATTTAACTTTCAGGGAGTCATAATTAGATGAGCAATGAATATTCACTCTTCATGAATATCGAATAACAGCTGATTGTGACTCTCTAAATGCAAAATTGACGGATTTTATGTTTCAAACCTCTTGTAAACCTCTTCTTGTAACTTACATTTTTTTTTCTTTATTTGTGAGATTTTTAGCCATAGGCTAGTAGTTCATCTCTTTGTCAGAGGGAGATCTCAGAAGGAGATCTATACTAACATTGTTGTTGCTACTGTTTCTGTGGGCGGACACCGTCATGAGGGCCGACGGCTCATCCCATGTGGCATCCCACCGCCTGCTAAGACTGTAGAGTACAGCCTTCTTGACAAATTAAAAATTAAAATTAAAAAGAACATTTAACATTGATCTGAACAAGACGGTGCCGTCACGAGGTCCAAAGGCTTCTTGGCTCTTCATAGGAAGTGACAAATTAAAAATTAAAATTAAAAAGAACATTTAACATTGATCTGAACAAGACGGCGCCGTCACGAGGTCCAAAGGCTTCTTGGCTCTTCATAGGAAGTGACAAATTAAAAATTAAAATTAAAAAGAACATTTAACATTGATCTGAACAAGCCGGAAGAAAACTTACAAACAGAAAATGACAACTTACAAGTACAAAATACCAGTTCTGAAAAACGTGTTTTTACGGCAAACGAATGATACGGTCACAGGTATAGATTATATGAACATACACAGATATAGATTACATGAACGTTAAACATTTTTTTTTAAATTCGAGTGGTTAATTTTCAATTATAGGTCTTTGGAATAATTACTGATCAACCTACATTCTTCCGAGTATATCTTAGAGACATGATTTCATTTATTGAATAATTAGAGATGTTTAGGATAATATTAGATTATTCTTAAATCTATGTGTGTGTCCTCTATCCCTCACCCAGCCGGGGCCGTTGGACAAGTAAAACTGCGAATAATTTGATTAAATCTCATGCTCCGTAGGGTTCAAAACCTGCAACCCAGTCTAACGCTGCCCAAGGCAGCAAAAAGACGAAGAGAGACGCATCCGACCGTGGAAGTGTCCATACCCCAAGAAATAGTGGTCCCCAGGATAACGCCACAGCAATCAACAGTAGTGACGTCGGTGATTTCGGCGGGTCAGTACCACTCGACAAGCTGGCTCAAGAGATGGCATCCCTTGGCGTCGCTGCCGAGTACAAGCTGTGCGGGATTGGCACGAAAATCATCCTCCACACCAAAGCGGACTACAACAAAGCTTTGGCTTCGCTGAAGAATTCCAAAGTGGAATTTTTCACACACGACATCCCGGGCGACAAGTAATTTAAGGTAGTCATCCGAGGCCTTCCGAATTTCGAAACGAAGGTGATCGAAGCTGAAATTGAAGACCGGTACAAGCTGGCCCCCATCGCCGTCTTTCGGATCAAGAGGAGGAACGAAAGCCATTCTGGAAGGTTGCCAAGGTCCTAAAGACGTACCCCAAACCCATTCCTCCACTCAAAGATGAAAATAATGACGATCGGCTCATAATCACCCCTCAGGAGAAAGCAAATGCGATTGGTAAGCATATTGTCAAATCGCACTTATTATTATTATTATTTATCTTTATTAGAGAAGCCTCCAACTCAAATCGCACTTGCTCGGCTTCAACATCCAAAGTCCGCTCGAAGTTCAGGTTTAGCAATGCGTACTCAACCTTGATTCCTCCCCTTGTGCCATCTTTCCGGAGGATAGAATCACAGTGGAACAGATTTGCTCAACGCTGAAATGCACCAAAAACATGAAGGCCCCCGGGTTTGACGGAATATTCAACCTAGTATTGAAAAATCTCAGCATGAAGGTTCACTCTCTGCTGGCTGCTGTCTTCAACAGATGCTTGGAACTGCACTACTTTCCAAATATCTGGAAGACAGCGAAAATCATACCTATCCGCAAACCCGGGAAGGACCCAACGCTTCAAGCTACAGACCAATCAGCCTCCTTTCAGCGCTGAGCAAATTGTTCGAGAAACTTATTCTCAATCGTTTGCTCAAGTTTGTCCATTCTCCTACCGGAACAGTTCGCACTCCACAAATCATCAGCTAGTACGGGTGATGAATAACATCCGAAGTAACAAGGCTGTGTCCAAGTCTACAGCCATGGCATTGTTAGACGTTGAGAAAGCGTTTGATAATGTCTGGCACAATGGGCTTGTATACAAGCTTTGTAACTTCAACTTTCCTTTGCATCTTGTTAAAATCACTCGTAACTACCTTCAGCAAAGGTCGTTCAGGGTATCGTTGAATGGTTGCAATTCAAGCATATTTTCCATGTGTTCCGCAAGGAAGTCTGTTGGGCCCTTTGCTATACAGCATCTACACTTCCGACATTCCTCCCTTGGGTAACGGTTGCGTGTTATTTCTGTTCGCAGATGATACTGATATAACCGTTAAGGGAAGGATGCCTCGTGAAATAACAAACAAGCTTCAAAGATGTCTCGACGCCTTTGCTGATTATGCCACCACGTGGAAAATCAAAATCAATGCTTCCAAAACCCAAACAATAATGTTCCTCCATCGGCAATCTCCCAAACTAAAACCAGCTCCCTCTTGTACTGTAATCATGGATGGCACAAGGGTTGAGTGGTCCGCCGAAGTAACCTATATCGGGATGTTGTTTGACGAAAAGCTCCTATTCCGCTAGCATATGGAGAAAACCGTAATCAAGTGTTCCACCTTGGTTAGTGATCAAAAGCGGTATCGAGGTAGTTGCGATACGAATATCACTGGAGGTGGACGACAGTAGCTGGTTGAAGCAGAACGAACCAAGAGGCATCGGGTGATTCTACAGTTAGGTCTCTGTATCCGCTGATTTGCCGTAGAAACTGGCTGTCTACAAACAAATCATAGCACCTGCGATCCTCTACGCAGCTCAAAACAACAGGAACAAAATCCAGATTGCAAAGAACAGAGTGCTTAGGATGATCCTTGACACAAAAATTTCAGACCTCCACCAAGAGGCGAACATTCCAAAATTAGATTTCAAAATTGATGACATTAAGACTAGGTTTATGCAGAAATGCAATAAATCAGAACATGCTTTGATAAGCAATTTGTATATAGTAGGTTAGGTGTATATAGTAGTTACAGGTTAATTGTAGTTGTAAATAGTAGTTATAAGTAGTCTCCTTTTTCAAATTCAAGTCTGATGCAAAATTTGACTTTTTCGCTCCACAGGGCTTAAATGGTTTCAAATCGGGTCCTGATTAGCCTCCCAAAGTTACAACTCATTTGGTTAGAAACAGACTTCGCACAAGCCATTTGAAGTTTACATGTAAATTACTATGGGAAATCTCAACTTTTTGTTCATTGCCTTCTAGTCTTTTTCCATATTGATCTGCGAAACAGTTCGATAGCCATTCTTATAGAAAATTTTCTCAGCTACAACTTTGCCGAAAATCATTTCTATATAAAACGAGACAGGAAAAAGCTACTAATTATTTAAAAGATTGGTAAACTTATGACATGATCAAGCAATTACTCTGTAGGCAACACTGTATTTTGCAGAGTGACATAGTAGCCATGATTGTTGTGTCCTATTTAACGCCCCAGAAACACCAATGTTGATTGAGTATCATCATAAGACATCAGCGCATTGAACCATTGATAACTTTCGATCCTTACATTTAATCTGCTTTTGAAGCAGACCGATATAGGAGATAAATCAATTTAAAGGTTTGGGAAGTCCACCGGCCGATATATAAAGGATTTTGGAATATTTTATACTGGGAAATCTGGGTATGAAAATTTCGAGCATCTGGACACCCCCCAAATCGCGATTAGAGCCTTAATTAAGGAGATAAATCGATTTAAAGGTTTGGGAAGTTCACCGGCCGATATATAAAGGATTTTGGAATATTTTATACTGGGAAATTTGGGTATGAAAATTTCGAGCATCTGGACACCCCCCAAATCGCGATTAGAGCCTTAATTAAGGAGATAAATCGATTTAAAGGTTTGGGAAGTTCACCGGCCGATATATAAAGGATTTTGGAATATTTTATACTGGGAAATTTGGGTATGAAAATTTCGAGCATCTGGACACCCCCCAAATCGCGATTAGAGCCTTAATTAAGGAGATAAATCGATTTAAAGGTTTGGGAAGTTCACCGGCCGATATATAAAGGATTTTGGAATATTTTATACTGGGAAATTTGGGTATGAAAATTTCGAGCATCTGGACACCCCCCAAATCGCGATTAGAGCCTTAATTAAGGAGATAAATCGATTTAAAGGTTTGGGAAGTTCACCGGCCGATATATAAAGGATTTTGGAATATTTTATACTGGGAAATTTGGGTATAGAGCCTTAATTAAGGAGATAAATCGATTTCAAGGTTTGGAAAGTCCACCGGCCGATATATAAAGGATTTTGCAATATTTTATACTAGGAAATCTGGGTATGAAAATTTCGAGCATCTGGACACCCCTAAAATCGCGATTAGAGCCTTAATTAAGGAGATAAATCGATTTAAAGGTTTGGGAAGTCCACCGGCCGATATATAAAGGATTTTGGAATATTTTATACTGGAAAATTTGGGTATGAAAATTTCGAGCATCTGGACATCCCCCAAATCGCGATTAGAGCCTTAATTAAGGAGATAAATCGATTTAAAGGTTTGGGAAATCCACCGGCCGATATATAAAGGATTTTGGAATATTTTATACTAGGAAATCTGGGTATGAAAATTTCGAGCATCTGGACACCCCTCAAATCACGATTAGAGCCTTAATTAAGGAGATAAATCGATTTAAAGGTTTGGGAAGTCCACCGGCCGATATATAAAGGATTTTGGAATATTTTATACTGGGAAATTTTGGTATGAAAATTTCGAGCATCTGGACACCCTGCAAATCGCGATTAGAGCCTTAATTAGGGAGATAAAGCGATTTAAAGGTTTGGGAAGTTCACCGGCCGATATATAAAGGATTTTGGAATATTTTATTCTGGAAAATCTGGGTATGAAAATTTCGAGCATCTGGACACCCCCCAAATCGCGATTAGAGCCTTAATTAAGGAGATAAATCGATTTAAAGGTTTGGGAAGTCCACCGGCCGATATATAAAGGATTTTGGAATATTTTATACTGGGAAATTTTGGTATGAAAATTTCGAGCATCTGGACCCCCCTTAAATCACGATTAGAGCCTTAATTTAGGAGATAAATCAATTTAAAGGTTTGGGAAGTCCACTGGCCGATATATAAAGGATTTTGGAATATTTTATACTGGAAAATTTGGGTATGAAAATTTCGATCATCTGGACACCCCCCAAATCGCGATTAGAGCCTTAATTAGGGAGATAAATCGATTTAAAGGTTTGGGAAGTTCACCGGCCGATATATAAAGGATTTTGGAATATTTAATACTGGAAAATTTGGGTATGAAAATTTCGAGCATCTGGACACCCCCCAAATCGCGATTAGAGCCTTAATTAAGGAGATAAATCGATTTAAAGGTTTGGGAAGTCCACTGGCCGATATATAAAGGATTTTGGAATATTTTATACTGGGAAATTTGGGTATGAAAATTTCGAGCATCTGGACACCCCCCAAATCGCGATTAGAGCCTTAATTAGGGAGATAAAGCGATTTAAAGGTTTGGGAAGTTCACCGGCCGATATATAAAGGATTTTGGAATATTTTATACTAGGAAATCTGGGTATGAAAATTTCGAGCATCTGGACACCCCTCAAATCGTGATTAGAGCCTTAATTAAGGAGATAAATCGATTTAAAGGTTTGGGAAGTCCACCGGCCGATATATAAAGGATTTTGAAATATTTTATACTGGGAAATTTGGGTATGAAAATTTCGAGCATCTGGACACCCCCCAAATCGTGATTAGAGCCTTAATTAAGGAGATAAATCGATTTAAAGGTTTGGGAAGTCCACCGGCCGATATATAAAGGATTTTGGAATATTTTATACTAGGAAATCTGGGTATGAAAATTTCGAGCATCTGGACACCCCTCAAATCGCGATTAGAGCCTTAATTAAGGAGATAAATCGATTTAAAGGTTTGGGAAGTCCACCGGCCGATATATAAAGGATTTTGGAATATTTTATACTGGGAAATCTGGGTATGAAAATTTCGAGCATCTGGAGACCCCCAAATCGAGATTAGAGCCTTAATTAAGGAGATAAATCGATTTAAAGGTTTGGGAAGTTCACCGGCCGATATATAAAGGATTTTGGAATATTTTATACTAGGAAATCTGGGTATGAAAATTTCGAGCATCTGAACACCCCTCAAATCGTGATTAGAGCCTTAATTAAGGAGATAAATCGATTTAAAGGTTTGGGAAGTCCACCGGCCGATATATAAAGGATTTTGAAATATTTTATACTGGGAAATTTGGGTATGAAAATTTCGAGCATCTGGACACCCCCCAAATCGTGATTAGAGCCTTAATTAAGGAGATAAATCGATTTAAAGGTTTGGGAAGTCCACCGGCCGATATATAAAGGATTTTGGAATATTTTATACTAGGAAATCTGGGTATGAAAATTTCGAGCATCTGGACACCCCTCAAATCGCGATTAGAGCCTTAATTAAGGAGATAAATCGATTTAAAGGTTTGGGAAGTCCACCGGCCGATATATAAAGGATTTTGGAATATTTTATACTGGGAAATTTGGGTAGGAAAATTTCCGCCAGCCTGAAAAAATGGGTTGGGACATGTTTTTTGAGGAAATTTTTTTTTTACGCCTAAAAACGCTCCAAATCTAGATTAGAGCCATATTATCGGAGATAAATCGATTTAAAGATTTTCATACCCGCCATTTGTAGCATTTTTAGGACTATTTTCCGGTGTAACGGTGTAAAAAAATGTGAAAAGTTATCCTCATAATTCAAAGTTACACCCATTTACGGTACTGATAATTGGTTTGCAGACTGAAAATGTATCATGTATATGGCCGTAGTGCCGTTTTAGGGGTTTAAAAATACCTTCCGTTACAGTTTTAGGACTATTTTTCAGTGTAACAAAAAGGAGAAAAAAGTGGTGGAAAGTTATGCTCATTATCCAAAGTTACACCCATGCACGGTACCGGTAATTGGTTTTAGTATGAGCATATTTCATGTATATGGTCATAGCACCATTATAGAAGTATTAAAATTACATCTGAAATAGTTACAACGTAAAAATAGTTTTGGCCAGCTACATACTACAAATACCCCTCCGTGCGGCGGTCAGTTGAAGTACAAAAGTGACTAAAAAATTAGTAAAACTGGTTCACTAGTTAGTTTCGTTTTCAGTGAATAAAAATTCAACTCACTTTTTGCAAAATTGAGTCAACTCCAACTCAATTTTTAGTCGTTTCGGTTGTATGTATGTTAACGAAGAGCTTTCCACGATAAAGCTTGTTGTAAGGAGAGAGCTTGTATGCAAGAAAAAAGCGCTTTGCTTTGTTTTCAATAGAGATGACGCCACTGGTGCAATGGTGCTTTACGTACACTGAAATCTTCAATGAAGAAACTATACCATTATTAAGAATTTCAAAGCGTATTCGAAACTAATGAATGATTTGTACCACAAATTTGTGTTGATATATTAGAAAAAAAATGTGTCTTATTTATATAATATACTAGCTGAGTGTACCCGGCTTTACTCGGGATTCCATATTTCCTTAAGTTCATGTTCTGACTAAAAAAAATCCTATCCTCTTAGTCGCAAGCAATACGAATCATGCTAGTTAAATTAATTAGCAACTGCGAGACTTTATCATCTTTGTTAATTGTAAAGGAATCAATAAATTAACATGCTTCTAGTATCTTCAACCTAAGTTCTTCTAAGTTCAACCGAAGTGAAAAAAAAAATGCATTTTTGGTAATTTTTGTAGCATCAAAATGGCACCCTTAACGAGTTCAGAACCACTTCTAACCATTGTAGGATGGAGCATTGTCTTGTCCCGTGGGTGTGGAGAATGACAATAACGGGATCAGAATGCGTTTAGTATGCTTTTTTGGGGTTCAACCGAAGTGAAAAAAAAATGCATTTTTGGTGATTTTTGTAGCATCAAAATGGCACCCTTAACGAGTTCAGAACCACTTGTAACCATTGTAGGATGGAGCATTGTCTTGTCCCGTGGGTGTGGAGAATGACAATGTCGTGCAACATTTTTCATGTCATGCAACATTTTTCATGTAGTGCAACATTTTTCATGTCGTGCAACATTTTTCGTGTTGCGCAACCTTTTTCATGTCGTGCAACATTCTTCATGTTACGCAACATTTTTCATGTTGTGCAGCATTTTTCGTGTCGCGCAACAATTTGCATGTCGTGCAACATTTTTATGTCGTGCAACAATTTGCATGTCGTGCAACATTTTTATGTCGTGCAACATTTTTCGTGTCGTGCAACATTTTTCATGTCATGCAACATTTTTCGTGTCGCGCAACATTTTTCATGTCGTGCAACATTTTTCGTGTCGCACAATATTTTTCATGTCGTGCAACATTGTTCATGTTGTGCAACAATTTTCTTGTTGCGCAACATTTTTCATGTTGTGCAGCATTTTTCGATTTCGTGCAACATTATTTATGTCGTGCAACATTTTTGATGTCGTGCAACATTTTTCATGTCATGCAACATTTTTCATGTAGTGCAACATTTTTCATGCCGTGCAATATTTTTCGTGTTGCGCAAAATTTTTCATGTCGTGCAACATTCTTCATGTTACGCAACATTTTTCATGTTGTGCAGCATTTTTCGTGTCGCGCAACAATTTGCATGTCGTGCAACATTTTTATGTCGTGCAACAATTTGCATGTCGTGCAACATTTTTATGTCGTGCAACATTTTTCGTGTCGTGCAACATTTTTCATGTCATGCAACATTTTTCGTGTCGCGCAACATTTTTCATGTCGTGCATTATTTTTCGTGTCGCACAATATTTTTCATGTCGTGCAACATTGTTCATGTTGTGCAACAATTTTCTTGTTGCGCAACATTTTTCAGGTCGTAAAACATTTTTCTTGTTGCGCAACATTTTTCGTGTCGCACAATATTTTTCATGTCGTGCAACATTGTTCATGTTGTGCAACAATTTTCTTGTTGCGCAACATTTTTCAGGTCGTAAAACATTTTTCTTGTTGCGCAACATTTTCAGGTCGTGCAACACTTTTCTTGTCGCGCAACATTTCTCATGTCGTGCAACATTTTTCATGTCATGCAACATTTTTCTTGTCGTGCAACATTTTTCATGTAGTGCAACATTTTTCATGTCATGCAACATTTTTCATGTCGTGCAAAATTTTTCGTGTCGCGCAACATTTTTCATGTCGTGCAACATTATTCTTGTTGCGCAACATTTTTCAGGTCGTACAACATTCTTCATGTTACGCAACATTTTTCAGGTCGTTCAAAATATTTCATACTAGCAATTTTTCTTGTTGCGCAACATTTTTCGTGTTGCGCAACAGTTTTCATGTCATGCATAATTTTTCATGTCGTGCAACATTTTTCATATCGTGCAACATTTTCCATATCGTGCAACATTTTCGATGTCGTGCAACATTTTTGATGTCGTGCAACATTTTTGATGTCGTGCAACATTTTTGATGTCTTGCAACATTTTTCATGTCATGCAACATGTTTCGTGTCGCACAATATTTTTCATGTCGTGCAACATTGTTCATGTTGTGCAACAATTTTCTTGTTGCGCAACATTTTTCAGGTCGTAAAACAATTTTCTTGTTGCGCAACATTTTTCAGGTCGTGCAACATTTTTCATGTCGTGCAACATTCTTCATGTTACGCAACATTTTTCAGGTCGTTCAAATATATCATACTCGCAACATTTTTCATGTTGTGCAGCATTTTTCGTGTCGCGCAACAATTTGCATGTCGTGCAACATTTTTATGTCGTGCAAAATTTTTATGTCGTGCAACATTTTTCGTGTCGTGCAACATTTTTCATGTCTTGTAACATTTTACATGTGGTGTAAAGGTACCAAAAATGCAAAAAAATCGAAGCACGCTATACTTTTGATAGCCCCTCGGCTTAATCTTCGGACCCCCCGTCTTCCCAATCACCCTATAACCATCTTCTTAAAGTGAGGAATACGTATGCCAAGTTTGGTAGAAATCGGTCCATGCGATCCAGAGTTATGCTGGAACATACATACAAACATACAAACATACATCCACTTTTATATATAGAAGATAGAAGATAGATAGATAGATAGAAGAAAGAAGAAAGAAGAAGAAGATAGAAAAGAAGATAGATAGAAGAAGATAGAAGATATGACGAATGTTTGGAGCAGAAGTCTCCGGCGATAAAAGATAATTTCATAATATTTTGTGGTATGAAATTGAATGAATCCGATGTATGTTTTTGTTTCCGTGCAGAGTATGTCATAATCCTTATCCTGCTAATACGTCATATACGTCAATACAAATACGTGTTCAGTAACATCCATCGCTACAAGTCCATGCTGTCCGTGGATAAAACCAGCAATATGCTTATATACATAGTCAGATGACTACCTTAACTTAACTTTACTTTTCTTTTCTTTATAAATGAAACATTTCTTTTCATTGAGTCACGAGCAAAGTTCTTTTGATTTATACCGGAGAATTCTGGAGTAACATCTCAAAAGGGTCTATGTCCAAAACAAACAAACCAGAAAATGAATTTTAATTTTTCCGCCACTTATCAATTCATATCTAAGAAAATTGGTGACAATAACGGGATTAGAATACATTTAGGGTGTTTTTTTGTGGTTCAACCGAAGTGAAAAAAATGCATTTTTGGCGATGTTTGTACCGTCAAAATGGCACCCTAAACGGGTTCAGAAGTACTTGTAACCATTCTAGGATGGTGCAATGGAATGTCCCCTAGATGTAGATAATGATAAAAACGGGATTAGAATACATTTAGGGTGTTTTTTTGTGGTTCAACCGAAGTGAAAAAAATGCATTTTTGGCGATTTTTGTAGCATCAAAATGGCACCCTAAACGGGTTCAGAAGTACTTGTAACCATTGTAGGATGGTGCATTGTCTTGTCCCGTGGGTGTAGGGAATGATAAAAACAGGATCAGAATGCGTTTAGTATGCATTTTTGGGGTTCAACCGAAGTGAAAAAAATGCATTTTTGGCGATGTTTGTACCGTCAAAATGGCACCCTAAACGGGTTCAGAAGTACTTGTAACCATTGTAGGATGGTGCATTGTCTTGTCCCGTGGGTGTAGGGAATGATAAAAACAGGATCAGAATGCGTTTAGTATGCATTTTTGGGGTTCAACCGAAGTGAAAAAAATGCATTTTTGGCGATGTTTGTACCGTCAAAATGGCACCCTAAACGGGTTCAGAAGTACTTGTAACCATTGTAGGATGGTGCATTGTCTTGTCCCGTGGGTGTAGGGAATTATAAAAACAGGATCAGAATGCGTTTAGTATGCATTTTTGGGGTTCAACCGAAGTGAAAAAAATGCATTTTTGGCGATGTTTGTACCGTCAAAATGGCACCCTAAACGGGTTCAGAAGTACTTGTAACCATTCTAGGATGGTGCAATGGAATGTCCCCTAGATGTAGATAATGATAAAAACGGGATTAGAATACATTTAGGGTGTTTTTTTGTGGTTCAACCGAAGTGAAAAAAATGCATTTTTGGCGATTTTTGTAGCATCAAAATGGCACCCTAAACGGGTTCAGAAGTACTTGTAACCATTGTAGGATGGTGCATTGTCTTGTCCCGTGGGTGTAGGGAATGATAAAAACAGGATCAGAATGCGTTTAGTATGCATTTTTGGGGTTCAACCGAAGTGAAAAAAATGCATTTTTGGCGATGTTTGTACCGTCAAAATGGCACCCTAAACGGGTTCAGAAGTACTTGTAACCATTCTAGGATGGTGCAATGGAATGTCCCCTAGATGTAGATAATGATAAAAACGGGATTAGAATACATTTAGGGTGTTTTTTTGTGGTTCAACCGAAGTGAAAAAAATGCATTTTTGGCGATTTTTGTAGCATCAAAATGGCACCCTAAACGGGTTCAGAAGTACTTGTAACCATTGTAGGATGGTGCATTGTCTTGTCCCGTGGGTGTAGGGAATGATAAAAACAGGATCAGAATGCGTTTAGTATGCATTTTTGGGGTTCAACCGAAGTGAAAAAAATGCATTTTTGGCGATGTTTGTACCGTCAAAATGGCACCCTAAACGGGTTCAGAAGTACTTGTAACCATTGTAGGATGGTGCATTGTCTTGTCCCGTGGGTGTAGGGAATGATAAAAACAGGATCAGAATGCGTTTAGTATGCATTTTTGGGGTTCAACCGAAGTGAAAAAAATGCATTTTTGGCGATGTTTGTACCGTCAAAATGGCACCCTAAACGGGTTCAGAAGTACTTGTAACCATTGTAGGATGGTGCATTGTCTTGTCCCGTGGGTGTAGGGAATTATAAAAACAGGATCAGAATGCGTTTAGTATGCATTTTTGGGGTTCAACCGAAGTGAAAAAAATGCATTTTTGGCGATGTTTGTACCGTCAAAATGGCACCCTAAACGGGTTCAGAAGTACTTGTAACCATTCTAGGATGGTGCAATGGAATGTCCCCTAGATGTAGATAATGATAAAAACGGGATTAGAATACATTTAGGGTGTTTTTTTGTGGTTCAACCGAAGTGAAAAAAATGCATTTTTGGCGATTTTTGTAGCATCAAAATGGCACCCTAAACGGGTTCAGAAGTACTTGTAACCATTGTAGGATGGTGCATTGTCTTGTCCCGTGGGTGTAGGGAATGATAAAAACAGGATCAGAATGCGTTTAGTATGCATTTTTGGGGTTCAACCGAAGTGAAAAAAATGCATTTTTGGCGATGTTTGTACCGTCAAAATGGCACCCTAAACGGGTTCAGAAGTACTTGTAACCATTCTAGGATGGTGCAATGGAATGTCCCCTAGATGTAGATAATGATAAAAACGGGATTAGAATACATTTAGGGTGTTTTTTTGTGGTTCAACCGAAGTGAAAAAAATGCATTTTTGGCGATTTTTGTAGCATCAAAATGGCACCCTAAACGGGTTCAGAAGTACTTGTAACCATTGTAGGATGGTGCATTGTCTTGTCCCGTGGGTGTAGGGAATGATAAAAACAGGATCAGAATGCGTTTAGTATGCATTTTTGGGGTTCAACCGAAGTGAAAAAAATGCATTTTTGGCGATGTTTGTACCGTCAAAATGGCACCCTAAACGGGTTCAGAAGTACTTGTAACCATTGTAGGATGGTGCATTGTCTTGTCCCGTGGGTGTAGGGAATGATAAAAACAGGATCAGAATGCGTTTAGTATGCATTTTTGGGGTTCAACCGAAGTGAAAAAAATGCATTTTTGGCGATGTTTGTACCGTCAAAATGGCACCCTAAACGGGTTCAGAAGTACTTGTAACCATTGTAGGATGGTGCATTGTCTTGTCCCGTGGGTGTAGGGAATTATAAAAACAGGATCAGAATGCGTTTAGTATGCATTTTTGGGGTTCAACCGAAGTGAAAAAAATGCATTTTTGGCGATGTTTGTACCGTCAAAATGGCACCCTAAACGGGTTCAGAAGTACTTGTAACCATTCTAGGATGGTGCAATGGAATGTCCCCTAGATGTAGATAATGATAAAAACGGGATTAGAATACATTTAGGGTGTTTTTTTGTGGTTCAACCGAAGTGAAAAAAATGCATTTTTGGCGATTTTTGTAGCATCAAAATGGCACCCTAAACGGGTTCAGAAGTACTTGTAACCATTGTAGGATGGTGCATTGTCTTGTCCCGTGGGTGTAGGGAATGATAAAAACAGGATCAGAATGCGTTTAGTATGCATTTTTGGGGTTCAACCGAAGTGAAAAAAATGCATTTTTGGCGATGTTTGTACCGTCAAAATGGCACCCTAAACGGGTTCAGAAGTACTTGTAACCATTCTAGGATGGTGCAATGGAATGTCCCCTAGATGTAGATAATGATAAAAACGGGATTAGAATACATTTAGGGTGTTTTTTTGTGGTTCAACCGAAGTGAAAAAAATGCATTTTTGGCGATTTTTGTAGCATCAAAATGGCACCCTAAACGGGTTCAGAAGTACTTGTAACCATTGTAGGATGGTGCATTGTCTTGTCCCGTGGGTGTAGGGAATGATAAAAACAGGATCAGAATGCGTTTAGTATGCATTTTTGGGGTTCAACCGAAGTGAAAAAAATGCATTTTTGGCGATGTTTGTACCGTCAAAATGGCACCCTAAACGGGTTCAGAAGTACTTGTAACCATTGTAGGATGGTGCATTGTCTTGTCCCGTGGGTGTAGGGAATGATAAAAACAGGATCAGAATGCGTTTAGTATGCATTTTTGGGGTTCAACCGAAGTGAAAAAAATGCATTTTTGGCGATGTTTGTACCGTCAAAATGGCACCCTAAACGGGTTCAGAAGTACTTGTAACCATTGTAGGATGGTGCATTGTCTTGTCCCGTGGGTGTAGGGAATTATAAAAACAGGATCAGAATGCGTTTAGTATGCATTTTTGGGGTTCAACCGAAGTGAAAAAAATGCATTTTTGGCGATGTTTGTACCGTCAAAATGGCACCCTAAACGGGTTCAGAAGTACTTGTAACCATTCTAGGATGGTGCAATGGAATGTCCCCTAGATGTAGATAATGATAAAAACGGGATTAGAATACATTTAGGGTGTTTTTTTGTGGTTCAACCGAAGTGAAAAAAATGCATTTTTGGCGATTTTTGTAGCATCAAAATGGCACCCTAAACGGGTTCAGAAGTACTTGTAACCATTGTAGGATGGTGCATTGTCTTGTCCCGTGGGTGTAGGGAATGATAAAAACAGGATCAGAATGCGTTTAGTATGCATTTTTGGGGTTCAACCGAAGTGAAAAAAATGCATTTTTGGCGATGTTTGTACCGTCAAAATGGCACCCTAAACGGGTTCAGAAGTACTTGTAACCATTCTAGGATGGTGCAATGGAATGTCCCCTAGATGTAGATAATGATAAAAACGGGATTAGAATACATTTAGGGTGTTTTTTTGTGGTTCAACCGAAGTGAAAAAAATGCATTTTTGGCGATTTTTGTAGCATCAAAATGGCACCCTAAACGGGTTCAGAAGTACTTGTAACCATTGTAGGATGGTGCATTGTCTTGTCCCGTGGGTGTAGGGAATGATAAAAACAGGATCAGAATGCGTTTAGTATGCATTTTTGGGGTTCAACCGAAGTGAAAAAAATGCATTTTTGGCGATGTTTGTACCGTCAAAATGGCACCCTAAACGGGTTCAGAAGTACTTGTAACCATTGTAGGATGGTGCATTGTCTTGTCCCGTGGGTGTAGGGAATGATAAAAACAGGATCAGAATGCGTTTAGTATGCATTTTTGGGGTTCAACCGAAGTGAAAAAAATGCATTTTTGGCGATGTTTGTACCGTCAAAATGGCACCCTAAACGGGTTCAGAAGTACTTGTAACCATTGTAGGATGGTGCATTGTCTTGTCCCGTGGGTGTAGGGAATTATAAAAACAGGATCAGAATGCGTTTAGTATGCATTTTTGGGGTTCAACCGAAGTGAAAAAAATGCATTTTTGGCGATGTTTGTACCGTCAAAATGGCACCCTAAACGGGTTCAGAAGTACTTGTAACCATTCTAGGATGGTGCAATGGAATGTCCCCTAGATGTAGATAATGATAAAAACGGGATTAGAATACATTTAGGGTGTTTTTTTGTGGTTCAACCGAAGTGAAAAAAATGCATTTTTGGCGATTTTTGTAGCATCAAAATGGCACCCTAAACGGGTTCAGAAGTACTTGTAACCATTGTAGGATGGTGCATTGTCTTGTCCCGTGGGTGTAGGGAATGATAAAAACAGGATCAGAATGCGTTTAGTATGCATTTTTGGGGTTCAACCGAAGTGAAAAAAATGCATTTTTGGCGATGTTTGTACCGTCAAAATGGCACCCTAAACGGGTTCAGAAGTACTTGTAACCATTGTAGGATGGTGCATTGTCTTGTCCCGTGGGTGTAGGGAATGATAAAAACAGGATCAGAATGCGTTTAGTATGCATTTTTGGGGTTCAACCGAAGTGAAAAAAATGCATTTTTGGCGATGTTTGTACCGTCAAAATGGCACCCTAAACGGGTTCAGAAGTACTTGTAACCATTGTAGGATGGTGCATTGTCTTGTCCCGTGGGTGTAGGGAATGATAAAAACAGGATCAGAATGCGTTTAGTATGCATTTTTGGGGTTCAACCGAAGTGAAAAAAATGCATTTTTGGCGATGTTTGTACCGTCAAAATGGCACCCTAAACGGGTTCAGAAGTACTTGTAACCATTGTAGGATGGTGCATTGTCTTGTCCCGTGGGTGTAGGGAATGATAAAAACAGGATCAGAATGCGTTTAGTATGCATTTTTGGGGTTCAACCGAAGTGAAAAAAATGCATTTTTGGCGATGTTTGTACCGTCAAAATGGCACCCTAAACGGGTTCAGAAGTACTTGTAACCATTCTAGGATGGTGCAATGGAATGTCCCCTAGATGTAGATAATGATAAAAACGGGATTAGAATACATTTAGGGTGTTTTTTTGTGGTTCAACCGAAGTGAAAAAAATGCATTTTTGGCGATTTTTGTAGCATCAAAATGGCACCCTAAACGGGTTCAGAAGTACTTGTAACCATTGTAGGATGGTGCATTGTCTTGTCCCGTGGGTGTAGGGAATGATAAAAACAGGATCAGAATGCGTTTAGTATGCATTTTTGGGGTTCAACCGAAGTGAAAAAAATGCATTTTTGGCGATGTTTGTACCGTCAAAATGGCACCCTAAACGGGTTCAGAAGTACTTGTAACCATTCTAGGATGGTGCAATGGAATGTCCCCTAGATGTAGATAATGATAAAAACGGGATTAGAATACATTTAGGGTGTTTTTTTGTGGTTCAACCGAAGTGAAAAAAATGCATTTTTGGCGATTTTTGTAGCATCAAAATGGCACCCTAAACGGGTTCAGAAGTACTTGTAACCATTGTAGGATGGTGCATTGTCTTGTCCCGTGGGTGTAGGGAATGATAAAAACAGGATCAGAATGCGTTTAGTATGCATTTTTGGGGTTCAACCGAAGTGAAAAAAATGCATTTTTGGCGATGTTTGTACCGTCAAAATGGCACCCTAAACGGGTTCAGAAGTACTTGTAACCATTGTAGGATGGTGCATTGTCTTGTCCCGTGGGTGTAGGGAATGATAAAAACAGGATCAGAATGCGTTTAGTATGCATTTTTGGGGTTCAACCGAAGTGAAAAAAATGCATTTTTGGCGATGTTTGTACCGTCAAAATGGCACCCTAAACGGGTTCAGAAGTACTTGTAACCATTGTAGGATGGTGCATTGTCTTGTCCCGTGGGTGTAGGGAATTATAAAAACAGGATCAGAATGCGTTTAGTATGCATTTTTGGGGTTCAACCGAAGTGAAAAAAATGCATTTTTGGCGATGTTTGTACCGTCAAAATGGCACCCTAAACGGGTTCAGAAGTACTTGTAACCATTCTAGGATGGTGCAATGGAATGTCCCCTAGATGTAGATAATGATAAAAACGGGATTAGAATACATTTAGGGTGTTTTTTTGTGGTTCAACCGAAGTGAAAAAAATGCATTTTTGGCGATTTTTGTAGCATCAAAATGGCACCCTAAACGGGTTCAGAAGTACTTGTAACCATTGTAGGATGGTGCATTGTCTTGTCCCGTGGGTGTAGGGAATGATAAAAACAGGATCAGAATGCGTTTAGTATGCATTTTTGGGGTTCAACCGAAGTGAAAAAAATGCATTTTTGGCGATGTTTGTACCGTCAAAATGGCACCCTAAACGGGTTCAGAAGTACTTGTAACCATTCTAGGATGGTGCAATGGAATGTCCCCTAGATGTAGATAATGATAAAAACGGGATTAGAATACATTTAGGGTGTTTTTTTGTGGTTCAACCGAAGTGAAAAAAATGCATTTTTGGCGATTTTTGTAGCATCAAAATGGCACCCTAAACGGGTTCAGAAGTACTTGTAACCATTGTAGGATGGTGCATTGTCTTGTCCCGTGGGTGTAGGGAATGATAAAAACAGGATCAGAATGCGTTTAGTATGCATTTTTGGGGTTCAACCGAAGTGAAAAAAATGCATTTTTGGCGATGTTTGTACCGTCAAAATGGCACCCTAAACGGGTTCAGAAGTACTTGTAACCATTGTAGGATGGTGCATTGTCTTGTCCCGTGGGTGTAGGGAATGATAAAAACAGGATCAGAATGCGTTTAGTATGCATTTTTGGGGTTCAACCGAAGTGAAAAAAATGCATTTTTGGCGATGTTTGTACCGTCAAAATGGCACCCTAAACGGGTTCAGAAGTACTTGTAACCATTGTAGGATGGTGCATTGTCTTGTCCCGTGGGTGTAGGGAATTATAAAAACAGGATCAGAATGCGTTTAGTATGCATTTTTGGGGTTCAACCGAAGTGAAAAAAATGCATTTTTGGCGATGTTTGTACCGTCAAAATGGCACCCTAAACGGGTTCAGAAGTACTTGTAACCATTCTAGGATGGTGCAATGGAATGTCCCCTAGATGTAGATAATGATAAAAACGGGATTAGAATACATTTAGGGTGTTTTTTTGTGGTTCAACCGAAGTGAAAAAAATGCATTTTTGGCGATTTTTGTAGCATCAAAATGGCACCCTAAACGGGTTCAGAAGTACTTGTAACCATTGTAGGATGGTGCATTGTCTTGTCCCGTGGGTGTAGGGAATGATAAAAACAGGATCAGAATGCGTTTAGTATGCATTTTTGGGGTTCAACCGAAGTGAAAAAAATGCATTTTTGGCGATGTTTGTACCGTCAAAATGGCACCCTAAACGGGTTCAGAAGTACTTGTAACCATTCTAGGATGGTGCAATGGAATGTCCCCTAGATGTAGATAATGATAAAAACGGGATTAGAATACATTTAGGGTGTTTTTTTGTGGTTCAACCGAAGTGAAAAAAATGCATTTTTGGCGATTTTTGTAGCATCAAAATGGCACCCTAAACGGGTTCAGAAGTACTTGTAACCATTGTAGGATGGTGCATTGTCTTGTCCCGTGGGTGTAGGGAATGATAAAAACAGGATCAGAATGCGTTTAGTATGCATTTTTGGGGTTCAACCGAAGTGAAAAAAATGCATTTTTGGCGATGTTTGTACCGTCAAAATGGCACCCTAAACGGGTTCAGAAGTACTTGTAACCATTGTAGGATGGTGCATTGTCTTGTCCCGTGGGTGTAGGGAATGATAAAAACAGGATCAGAATGCGTTTAGTATGCATTTTTGGGGTTCAACCGAAGTGAAAAAAATGCATTTTTGGCGATGTTTGTACCGTCAAAATGGCACCCTAAACGGGTTCAGAAGTACTTGTAACCATTGTAGGATGGTGCATTGTCTTGTCCCGTGGGTGTAGGGAATTATAAAAACAGGATCAGAATGCGTTTAGTATGCATTTTTGGGGTTCAACCGAAGTGAAAAAAATGCATTTTTGGCGATGTTTGTACCGTCAAAATGGCACCCTAAACGGGTTCAGAAGTACTTGTAACCATTCTAGGATGGTGCAATGGAATGTCCCCTAGATGTAGATAATGATAAAAACGGGATTAGAATACATTTAGGGTGTTTTTTTGTGGTTCAACCGAAGTGAAAAAAATGCATTTTTGGCGATTTTTGTAGCATCAAAATGGCACCCTAAACGGGTTCAGAAGTACTTGTAACCATTGTAGGATGGTGCATTGTCTTGTCCCGTGGGTGTAGGGAATGATAAAAACAGGATCAGAATGCGTTTAGTATGCATTTTTGGGGTTCAACCGAAGTGAAAAAAATGCATTTTTGGCGATGTTTGTACCGTCAAAATGGCACCCTAAACGGGTTCAGAAGTACTTGTAACCATTCTAGGATGGTGCAATGGAATGTCCCCTAGATGTAGATAATGATAAAAACGGGATTAGAATACATTTAGGGTGTTTTTTTGTGGTTCAACCGAAGTGAAAAAAATGCATTTTTGGCGATTTTTGTAGCATCAAAATGGCACCCTAAACGGGTTCAGAAGTACTTGTAACCATTGTAGGATGGTGCATTGTCTTGTCCCGTGGGTGTAGGGAATGATAAAAACAGGATCAGAATGCGTTTAGTATGCATTTTTGGGGTTCAACCGAAGTGAAAAAAATGCATTTTTGGCGATGTTTGTACCGTCAAAATGGCACCCTAAACGGGTTCAGAAGTACTTGTAACCATTGTAGGATGGTGCATTGTCTTGTCCCGTGGGTGTAGGGAATGATAAAAACAGGATCAGAATGCGTTTAGTATGCATTTTTGGGGTTCAACCGAAGTGAAAAAAATGCATTTTTGGCGATGTTTGTACCGTCAAAATGGCACCCTAAACGGGTTCAGAAGTACTTGTAACCATTGTAGGATGGTGCATTGTCTTGTCCCGTGGGTGTAGGGAATTATAAAAACAGGATCAGAATGCGTTTAGTATGCATTTTTGGGGTTCAACCGAAGTGAAAAAAATGCATTTTTGGCGATGTTTGTACCGTCAAAATGGCACCCTAAACGGGTTCAGAAGTACTTGTAACCATTCTAGGATGGTGCAATGGAATGTCCCCTAGATGTAGATAATGATAAAAACGGGATTAGAATACATTTAGGGTGTTTTTTTGTGGTTCAACCGAAGTGAAAAAAATGCATTTTTGGCGATTTTTGTAGCATCAAAATGGCACCCTAAACGGGTTCAGAAGTACTTGTAACCATTGTAGGATGGTGCATTGTCTTGTCCCGTGGGTGTAGGGAATGATAAAAACAGGATCAGAATGCGTTTAGTATGCATTTTTGGGGTTCAACCGAAGTGAAAAAAATGCATTTTTGGCGATGTTTGTACCGTCAAAATGGCACCCTAAACGGGTTCAGAAGTACTTGTAACCATTCTAGGATGGTGCAATGGAATGTCCCCTAGATGTAGATAATGATAAAAACGGGATTAGAATACATTTAGGGTGTTTTTTTGTGGTTCAACCGAAGTGAAAAAAATGCATTTTTGGCGATTTTTGTAGCATCAAAATGGCACCCTAAACGGGTTCAGAAGTACTTGTAACCATTGTAGGATGGTGCATTGTCTTGTCCCGTGGGTGTAGGGAATGATAAAAACAGGATCAGAATGCGTTTAGTATGCATTTTTGGGGTTCAACCGAAGTGAAAAAAATGCATTTTTGGCGATGTTTGTACCGTCAAAATGGCACCCTAAACGGGTTCAGAAGTACTTGTAACCATTGTAGGATGGTGCATTGTCTTGTCCCGTGGGTGTAGGGAATGATAAAAACAGGATCAGAATGCGTTTAGTATGCATTTTTGGGGTTCAACCGAAGTGAAAAAAATGCATTTTTGGCGATGTTTGTACCGTCAAAATGGCACCCTAAACGGGTTCAGAAGTACTTGTAACCATTGTAGGATGGTGCATTGTCTTGTCCCGTGGGTGTAGGGAATTATAAAAACAGGATCAGAATGCGTTTAGTATGCATTTTTGGGGTTCAACCGAAGTGAAAAAAATGCATTTTTGGCGATGTTTGTACCGTCAAAATGGCACCCTAAACGGGTTCAGAAGTACTTGTAACCATTCTAGGATGGTGCAATGGAATGTCCCCTAGATGTAGATAATGATAAAAACGGGATTAGAATACATTTAGGGTGTTTTTTTGTGGTTCAACCGAAGTGAAAAAAATGCATTTTTGGCGATTTTTGTAGCATCAAAATGGCACCCTAAACGGGTTCAGAAGTACTTGTAACCATTGTAGGATGGTGCATTGTCTTGTCCCGTGGGTGTAGGGAATGATAAAAACAGGATCAGAATGCGTTTAGTATGCATTTTTGGGGTTCAACCGAAGTGAAAAAAATGCATTTTTGGCGATGTTTGTACCGTCAAAATGGCACCCTAAACGGGTTCAGAAGTACTTGTAACCATTCTAGGATGGTGCAATGGAATGTCCCCTAGATGTAGATAATGATAAAAACGGGATTAGAATACATTTAGGGTGTTTTTTTGTGGTTCAACCGAAGTGAAAAAAATGCATTTTTGGCGATTTTTGTAGCATCAAAATGGCACCCTAAACGGGTTCAGAAGTACTTGTAACCATTGTAGGATGGTGCATTGTCTTGTCCCGTGGGTGTAGGGAATGATAAAAACAGGATCAGAATGCGTTTAGTATGCATTTTTGGGGTTCAACCGAAGTGAAAAAAATGCATTTTTGGCGATGTTTGTACCGTCAAAATGGCACCCTAAACGGGTTCAGAAGTACTTGTAACCATTGTAGGATGGTGCATTGTCTTGTCCCGTGGGTGTAGGGAATGATAAAAACAGGATCAGAATGCGTTTAGTATGCATTTTTGGGGTTCAACCGAAGTGAAAAAAATGCATTTTTGGCGATGTTTGTACCGTCAAAATGGCACCCTAAACGGGTTCAGAAGTACTTGTAACCATTGTAGGATGGTGCATTGTCTTGTCCCGTGGGTGTAGGGAATTATAAAAACAGGATCAGAATGCGTTTAGTATGCATTTTTGGGGTTCAACCGAAGTGAAAAAAATGCATTTTTGGCGATGTTTGTACCGTCAAAATGGCACCCTAAACGGGTTCAGAAGTACTTGTAACCATTCTAGGATGGTGCAATGGAATGTCCCCTAGATGTAGATAATGATAAAAACGGGATTAGAATACATTTAGGGTGTTTTTTTGTGGTTCAACCGAAGTGAAAAAAATGCATTTTTGGCGATTTTTGTAGCATCAAAATGGCACCCTAAACGGGTTCAGAAGTACTTGTAACCATTGTAGGATGGTGCATTGTCTTGTCCCGTGGGTGTAGGGAATGATAAAAACAGGATCAGAATGCGTTTAGTATGCATTTTTGGGGTTCAACCGAAGTGAAAAAAATGCATTTTTGGCGATGTTTGTACCGTCAAAATGGCACCCTAAACGGGTTCAGAAGTACTTGTAACCATTCTAGGATGGTGCAATGGAATGTCCCCTAGATGTAGATAATGATAAAAACGGGATTAGAATACATTTAGGGTGTTTTTTTGTGGTTCAACCGAAGTGAAAAAAATGCATTTTTGGCGATTTTTGTAGCATCAAAATGGCACCCTAAACGGGTTCAGAAGTACTTGTAACCATTGTAGGATGGTGCATTGTCTTGTCCCGTGGGTGTAGGGAATGATAAAAACAGGATCAGAATGCGTTTAGTATGCATTTTTGGGGTTCAACCGAAGTGAAAAAAATGCATTTTTGGCGATGTTTGTACCGTCAAAATGGCACCCTAAACGGGTTCAGAAGTACTTGTAACCATTGTAGGATGGTGCATTGTCTTGTCCCGTGGGTGTAGGGAATGATAAAAACAGGATCAGAATGCGTTTAGTATGCATTTTTGGGGTTCAACCGAAGTGAAAAAAATGCATTTTTGGCGATGTTTGTACCGTCAAAATGGCACCCTAAACGGGTTCAGAAGTACTTGTAACCATTGTAGGATGGTGCATTGTCTTGTCCCGTGGGTGTAGGGAATTATAAAAACAGGATCAGAATGCGTTTAGTATGCATTTTTGGGGTTCAACCGAAGTGAAAAAAATGCATTTTTGGCGATGTTTGTACCGTCAAAATGGCACCCTAAACGGGTTCAGAAGTACTTGTAACCATTCTAGGATGGTGCAATGGAATGTCCCCTAGATGTAGATAATGATAAAAACGGGATTAGAATACATTTAGGGTGTTTTTTTGTGGTTCAACCGAAGTGAAAAAAATGCATTTTTGGCGATTTTTGTAGCATCAAAATGGCACCCTAAACGGGTTCAGAAGTACTTGTAACCATTGTAGGATGGTGCATTGTCTTGTCCCGTGGGTGTAGGGAATGATAAAAACAGGATCAGAATGCGTTTAGTATGCATTTTTGGGGTTCAACCGAAGTGAAAAAAATGCATTTTTGGCGATGTTTGTACCGTCAAAATGGCACCCTAAACGGGTTCAGAAGTACTTGTAACCATTCTAGGATGGTGCAATGGAATGTCCCCTAGATGTAGATAATGATAAAAACGGGATTAGAATACATTTAGGGTGTTTTTTTGTGGTTCAACCGAAGTGAAAAAAATGCATTTTTGGCGATTTTTGTAGCATCAAAATGGCACCCTAAACGGGTTCAGAAGTACTTGTAACCATTGTAGGATGGTGCATTGTCTTGTCCCGTGGGTGTAGGGAATGATAAAAACAGGATCAGAATGCGTTTAGTATGCATTTTTGGGGTTCAACCGAAGTGAAAAAAATGCATTTTTGGCGATGTTTGTACCGTCAAAATGGCACCCTAAACGGGTTCAGAAGTACTTGTAACCATTGTAGGATGGTGCATTGTCTTGTCCCGTGGGTGTAGGGAATGATAAAAACAGGATCAGAATGCGTTTAGTATGCATTTTTGGGGTTCAACCGAAGTGAAAAAAATGCATTTTTGGCGATGTTTGTACCGTCAAAATGGCACCCTAAACGGGTTCAGAAGTACTTGTAACCATTGTAGGATGGTGCATTGTCTTGTCCCGTGGGTGTAGGGAATTATAAAAACAGGATCAGAATGCGTTTAGTATGCATTTTTGGGGTTCAACCGAAGTGAAAAAAATGCATTTTTGGCGATGTTTGTACCGTCAAAATGGCACCCTAAACGGGTTCAGAAGTACTTGTAACCATTCTAGGATGGTGCAATGGAATGTCCCCTAGATGTAGATAATGATAAAAACGGGATTAGAATACATTTAGGGTGTTTTTTTGTGGTTCAACCGAAGTGAAAAAAATGCATTTTTGGCGATTTTTGTAGCATCAAAATGGCACCCTAAACGGGTTCAGAAGTACTTGTAACCATTGTAGGATGGTGCATTGTCTTGTCCCGTGGGTGTAGGGAATGATAAAAACAGGATCAGAATGCGTTTAGTATGCATTTTTGGGGTTCAACCGAAGTGAAAAAAATGCATTTTTGGCGATGTTTGTACCGTCAAAATGGCACCCTAAACGGGTTCAGAAGTACTTGTAACCATTCTAGGATGGTGCAATGGAATGTCCCCTAGATGTAGATAATGATAAAAACGGGATTAGAATACATTTAGGGTGTTTTTTTGTGGTTCAACCGAAGTGAAAAAAATGCATTTTTGGCGATTTTTGTAGCATCAAAATGGCACCCTAAACGGGTTCAGAAGTACTTGTAACCATTGTAGGATGGTGCATTGTCTTGTCCCGTGGGTGTAGGGAATGATAAAAACAGGATCAGAATGCGTTTAGTATGCATTTTTGGGGTTCAACCGAAGTGAAAAAAATGCATTTTTGGCGATGTTTGTACCGTCAAAATGGCACCCTAAACGGGTTCAGAAGTACTTGTAACCATTGTAGGATGGTGCATTGTCTTGTCCCGTGGGTGTAGGGAATGATAAAAACAGGATCAGAATGCGTTTAGTATGCATTTTTGGGGTTCAACCGAAGTGAAAAAAATGCATTTTTGGCGATGTTTGTACCGTCAAAATGGCACCCTAAACGGGTTCAGAAGTACTTGTAACCATTGTAGGATGGTGCATTGTCTTGTCCCGTGGGTGTAGGGAATTATAAAAACAGGATCAGAATGCGTTTAGTATGCATTTTTGGGGTTCAACCGAAGTGAAAAAAATGCATTTTTGGCGATGTTTGTACCGTCAAAATGGCACCCTAAACGGGTTCAGAAGTACTTGTAACCATTCTAGGATGGTGCAATGGAATGTCCCCTAGATGTAGATAATGATAAAAACGGGATTAGAATACATTTAGGGTGTTTTTTTGTGGTTCAACCGAAGTGAAAAAAATGCATTTTTGGCGATTTTTGTAGCATCAAAATGGCACCCTAAACGGGTTCAGAAGTACTTGTAACCATTGTAGGATGGTGCATTGTCTTGTCCCGTGGGTGTAGGGAATGATAAAAACAGGATCAGAATGCGTTTAGTATGCATTTTTGGGGTTCAACCGAAGTGAAAAAAATGCATTTTTGGCGATGTTTGTACCGTCAAAATGGCACCCTAAACGGGTTCAGAAGTACTTGTAACCATTGTAGGATGGTGCATTGTCTTGTCCCGTGGGTGTAGGGAATGATAAAAACAGGATCAGAATGCGTTTAGTATGCATTTTTGGGGTTCAACCGAAGTGAAAAAAATGCATTTTTGGCGATGTTTGTACCGTCAAAATGGCACCCTAAACGGGTTCAGAAGTACTTGTAACCATTGTAGGATGGTGCATTGTCTTGTCCCGTGGGTGTAGGGAATGATAAAAACAGGATCAGAATGCGTTTAGTATGCATTTTTGGGGTTCAACCGAAGTGAAAAAAATGCATTTTTGGCGATGTTTGTACCGTCAAAATGGCACCCTAAACGGGTTCAGAAGTACTTGTAACCATTGTAGGATGGTGCATTGTCTTGTCCCGTGGGTGTAGGGAATGATAAAAACAGGATCAGAATGCGTTTAGTATGCATTTTTGGGGTTCAACCGAAGTGAAAAAAATGCATTTTTGGCGATGTTTGTACCGTCAAAATGGCACCCTAAACGGGTTCAGAAGTACTTGTAACCATTCTAGGATGGTGCAATGGAATGTCCCCTAGATGTAGATAATGATAAAAACGGGATTAGAATACATTTAGGGTGTTTTTTTGTGGTTCAACCGAAGTGAAAAAAATGCATTTTTGGCGATTTTTGTAGCATCAAAATGGCACCCTAAACGGGTTCAGAAGTACTTGTAACCATTGTAGGATGGTGCATTGTCTTGTCCCGTGGGTGTAGGGAATGATAAAAACAGGATCAGAATGCGTTTAGTATGCATTTTTGGGGTTCAACCGAAGTGAAAAAAATGCATTTTTGGCGATGTTTGTACCGTCAAAATGGCACCCTAAACGGGTTCAGAAGTACTTGTAACCATTCTAGGATGGTGCAATGGAATGTCCCCTAGATGTAGATAATGATAAAAACGGGATTAGAATACATTTAGGGTGTTTTTTTGTGGTTCAACCGAAGTGAAAAAAATGCATTTTTGGCGATTTTTGTAGCATCAAAATGGCACCCTAAACGGGTTCAGAAGTACTTGTAACCATTGTAGGATGGTGCATTGTCTTGTCCCGTGGGTGTAGGGAATGATAAAAACAGGATCAGAATGCGTTTAGTATGCATTTTTGGGGTTCAACCGAAGTGAAAAAAATGCATTTTTGGCGATGTTTGTACCGTCAAAATGGCACCCTAAACGGGTTCAGAAGTACTTGTAACCATTGTAGGATGGTGCATTGTCTTGTCCCGTGGGTGTAGGGAATGATAAAAACAGGATCAGAATGCGTTTAGTATGCATTTTTGGGGTTCAACCGAAGTGAAAAAAATGCATTTTTGGCGATGTTTGTACCGTCAAAATGGCACCCTAAACGGGTTCAGAAGTACTTGTAACCATTGTAGGATGGTGCATTGTCTTGTCCCGTGGGTGTAGGGAATTATAAAAACAGGATCAGAATGCGTTTAGTATGCATTTTTGGGGTTCAACCGAAGTGAAAAAAATGCATTTTTGGCGATGTTTGTACCGTCAAAATGGCACCCTAAACGGGTTCAGAAGTACTTGTAACCATTCTAGGATGGTGCAATGGAATGTCCCCTAGATGTAGATAATGATAAAAACGGGATTAGAATACATTTAGGGTGTTTTTTTGTGGTTCAACCGAAGTGAAAAAAATGCATTTTTGGCGATTTTTGTAGCATCAAAATGGCACCCTAAACGGGTTCAGAAGTACTTGTAACCATTGTAGGATGGTGCATTGTCTTGTCCCGTGGGTGTAGGGAATGATAAAAACAGGATCAGAATGCGTTTAGTATGCATTTTTGGGGTTCAACCGAAGTGAAAAAAATGCATTTTTGGCGATGTTTGTACCGTCAAAATGGCACCCTAAACGGGTTCAGAAGTACTTGTAACCATTCTAGGATGGTGCAATGGAATGTCCCCTAGATGTAGATAATGATAAAAACGGGATTAGAATACATTTAGGGTGTTTTTTTGTGGTTCAACCGAAGTGAAAAAAATGCATTTTTGGCGATTTTTGTAGCATCAAAATGGCACCCTAAACGGGTTCAGAAGTACTTGTAACCATTGTAGGATGGTGCATTGTCTTGTCCCGTGGGTGTAGGGAATGATAAAAACAGGATCAGAATGCGTTTAGTATGCATTTTTGGGGTTCAACCGAAGTGAAAAAAATGCATTTTTGGCGATGTTTGTACCGTCAAAATGGCACCCTAAACGGGTTCAGAAGTACTTGTAACCATTGTAGGATGGTGCATTGTCTTGTCCCGTGGGTGTAGGGAATGATAAAAACAGGATCAGAATGCGTTTAGTATGCATTTTTGGGGTTCAACCGAAGTGAAAAAAATGCATTTTTGGCGATGTTTGTACCGTCAAAATGGCACCCTAAACGGGTTCAGAAGTACTTGTAACCATTGTAGGATGGTGCATTGTCTTGTCCCGTGGGTGTAGGGAATTATAAAAACAGGATCAGAATGCGTTTAGTATGCATTTTTGGGGTTCAACCGAAGTGAAAAAAATGCATTTTTGGCGATGTTTGTACCGTCAAAATGGCACCCTAAACGGGTTCAGAAGTACTTGTAACCATTCTAGGATGGTGCAATGGAATGTCCCCTAGATGTAGATAATGATAAAAACGGGATTAGAATACATTTAGGGTGTTTTTTTGTGGTTCAACCGAAGTGAAAAAAATGCATTTTTGGCGATTTTTGTAGCATCAAAATGGCACCCTAAACGGGTTCAGAAGTACTTGTAACCATTGTAGGATGGTGCATTGTCTTGTCCCGTGGGTGTAGGGAATGATAAAAACAGGATCAGAATGCGTTTAGTATGCATTTTTGGGGTTCAACCGAAGTGAAAAAAATGCATTTTTGGCGATGTTTGTACCGTCAAAATGGCACCCTAAACGGGTTCAGAAGTACTTGTAACCATTCTAGGATGGTGCAATGGAATGTCCCCTAGATGTAGATAATGATAAAAACGGGATTAGAATACATTTAGGGTGTTTTTTTGTGGTTCAACCGAAGTGAAAAAAATGCATTTTTGGCGATTTTTGTAGCATCAAAATGGCACCCTAAACGGGTTCAGAAGTACTTGTAACCATTGTAGGATGGTGCATTGTCTTGTCCCGTGGGTGTAGGGAATGATAAAAACAGGATCAGAATGCGTTTAGTATGCATTTTTGGGGTTCAACCGAAGTGAAAAAAATGCATTTTTGGCGATGTTTGTACCGTCAAAATGGCACCCTAAACGGGTTCAGAAGTACTTGTAACCATTGTAGGATGGTGCATTGTCTTGTCCCGTGGGTGTAGGGAATGATAAAAACAGGATCAGAATGCGTTTAGTATGCATTTTTGGGGTTCAACCGAAGTGAAAAAAATGCATTTTTGGCGATGTTTGTACCGTCAAAATGGCACCCTAAACGGGTTCAGAAGTACTTGTAACCATTGTAGGATGGTGCATTGTCTTGTCCCGTGGGTGTAGGGAATTATAAAAACAGGATCAGAATGCGTTTAGTATGCATTTTTGGGGTTCAACCGAAGTGAAAAAAATGCATTTTTGGCGATGTTTGTACCGTCAAAATGGCACCCTAAACGGGTTCAGAAGTACTTGTAACCATTCTAGGATGGTGCAATGGAATGTCCCCTAGATGTAGATAATGATAAAAACGGGATTAGAATACATTTAGGGTGTTTTTTTGTGGTTCAACCGAAGTGAAAAAAATGCATTTTTGGCGATTTTTGTAGCATCAAAATGGCACCCTAAACGGGTTCAGAAGTACTTGTAACCATTGTAGGATGGTGCATTGTCTTGTCCCGTGGGTGTAGGGAATGATAAAAACAGGATCAGAATGCGTTTAGTATGCATTTTTGGGGTTCAACCGAAGTGAAAAAAATGCATTTTTGGCGATGTTTGTACCGTCAAAATGGCACCCTAAACGGGTTCAGAAGTACTTGTAACCATTCTAGGATGGTGCAATGGAATGTCCCCTAGATGTAGATAATGATAAAAACGGGATTAGAATACATTTAGGGTGTTTTTTTGTGGTTCAACCGAAGTGAAAAAAATGCATTTTTGGCGATTTTTGTAGCATCAAAATGGCACCCTAAACGGGTTCAGAAGTACTTGTAACCATTGTAGGATGGTGCATTGTCTTGTCCCGTGGGTGTAGGGAATGATAAAAACAGGATCAGAATGCGTTTAGTATGCATTTTTGGGGTTCAACCGAAGTGAAAAAAATGCATTTTTGGCGATGTTTGTACCGTCAAAATGGCACCCTAAACGGGTTCAGAAGTACTTGTAACCATTGTAGGATGGTGCATTGTCTTGTCCCGTGGGTGTAGGGAATGATAAAAACAGGATCAGAATGCGTTTAGTATGCATTTTTGGGGTTCAACCGAAGTGAAAAAAATGCATTTTTGGCGATGTTTGTACCGTCAAAATGGCACCCTAAACGGGTTCAGAAGTACTTGTAACCATTGTAGGATGGTGCATTGTCTTGTCCCGTGGGTGTAGGGAATTATAAAAACAGGATCAGAATGCGTTTAGTATGCATTTTTGGGGTTCAACCGAAGTGAAAAAAATGCATTTTTGGCGATGTTTGTACCGTCAAAATGGCACCCTAAACGGGTTCAGAAGTACTTGTAACCATTCTAGGATGGTGCAATGGAATGTCCCCTAGATGTAGATAATGATAAAAACGGGATTAGAATACATTTAGGGTGTTTTTTTGTGGTTCAACCGAAGTGAAAAAAATGCATTTTTGGCGATTTTTGTAGCATCAAAATGGCACCCTAAACGGGTTCAGAAGTACTTGTAACCATTGTAGGATGGTGCATTGTCTTGTCCCGTGGGTGTAGGGAATGATAAAAACAGGATCAGAATGCGTTTAGTATGCATTTTTGGGGTTCAACCGAAGTGAAAAAAATGCATTTTTGGCGATGTTTGTACCGTCAAAATGGCACCCTAAACGGGTTCAGAAGTACTTGTAACCATTCTAGGATGGTGCAATGGAATGTCCCCTAGATGTAGATAATGATAAAAACGGGATTAGAATACATTTAGGGTGTTTTTTTGTGGTTCAACCGAAGTGAAAAAAATGCATTTTTGGCGATTTTTGTAGCATCAAAATGGCACCCTAAACGGGTTCAGAAGTACTTGTAACCATTGTAGGATGGTGCATTGTCTTGTCCCGTGGGTGTAGGGAATGATAAAAACAGGATCAGAATGCGTTTAGTATGCATTTTTGGGGTTCAACCGAAGTGAAAAAAATGCATTTTTGGCGATGTTTGTACCGTCAAAATGGCACCCTAAACGGGTTCAGAAGTACTTGTAACCATTGTAGGATGGTGCATTGTCTTGTCCCGTGGGTGTAGGGAATGATAAAAACAGGATCAGAATGCGTTTAGTATGCATTTTTGGGGTTCAACCGAAGTGAAAAAAATGCATTTTTGGCGATGTTTGTACCGTCAAAATGGCACCCTAAACGGGTTCAGAAGTACTTGTAACCATTGTAGGATGGTGCATTGTCTTGTCCCGTGGGTGTAGGGAATTATAAAAACAGGATCAGAATGCGTTTAGTATGCATTTTTGGGGTTCAACCGAAGTGAAAAAAATGCATTTTTGGCGATGTTTGTACCGTCAAAATGGCACCCTAAACGGGTTCAGAAGTACTTGTAACCATTCTAGGATGGTGCAATGGAATGTCCCCTAGATGTAGATAATGATAAAAACGGGATTAGAATACATTTAGGGTGTTTTTTTGTGGTTCAACCGAAGTGAAAAAAATGCATTTTTGGCGATTTTTGTAGCATCAAAATGGCACCCTAAACGGGTTCAGAAGTACTTGTAACCATTGTAGGATGGTGCATTGTCTTGTCCCGTGGGTGTAGGGAATGATAAAAACAGGATCAGAATGCGTTTAGTATGCATTTTTGGGGTTCAACCGAAGTGAAAAAAATGCATTTTTGGCGATGTTTGTACCGTCAAAATGGCACCCTAAACGGGTTCAGAAGTACTTGTAACCATTCTAGGATGGTGCAATGGAATGTCCCCTAGATGTAGATAATGATAAAAACGGGATTAGAATACATTTAGGGTGTTTTTTTGTGGTTCAACCGAAGTGAAAAAAATGCATTTTTGGCGATTTTTGTAGCATCAAAATGGCACCCTAAACGGGTTCAGAAGTACTTGTAACCATTGTAGGATGGTGCATTGTCTTGTCCCGTGGGTGTAGGGAATGATAAAAACAGGATCAGAATGCGTTTAGTATGCATTTTTGGGGTTCAACCGAAGTGAAAAAAATGCATTTTTGGCGATGTTTGTACCGTCAAAATGGCACCCTAAACGGGTTCAGAAGTACTTGTAACCATTGTAGGATGGTGCATTGTCTTGTCCCGTGGGTGTAGGGAATGATAAAAACAGGATCAGAATGCGTTTAGTATGCATTTTTGGGGTTCAACCGAAGTGAAAAAAATGCATTTTTGGCGATGTTTGTACCGTCAAAATGGCACCCTAAACGGGTTCAGAAGTACTTGTAACCATTGTAGGATGGTGCATTGTCTTGTCCCGTGGGTGTAGGGAATTATAAAAACAGGATCAGAATGCGTTTAGTATGCATTTTTGGGGTTCAACCGAAGTGAAAAAAATGCATTTTTGGCGATGTTTGTACCGTCAAAATGGCACCCTAAACGGGTTCAGAAGTACTTGTAACCATTCTAGGATGGTGCAATGGAATGTCCCCTAGATGTAGATAATGATAAAAACGGGATTAGAATACATTTAGGGTGTTTTTTTGTGGTTCAACCGAAGTGAAAAAAATGCATTTTTGGCGATTTTTGTAGCATCAAAATGGCACCCTAAACGGGTTCAGAAGTACTTGTAACCATTGTAGGATGGTGCATTGTCTTGTCCCGTGGGTGTAGGGAATGATAAAAACAGGATCAGAATGCGTTTAGTATGCATTTTTGGGGTTCAACCGAAGTGAAAAAAATGCATTTTTGGCGATGTTTGTACCGTCAAAATGGCACCCTAAACGGGTTCAGAAGTACTTGTAACCATTCTAGGATGGTGCAATGGAATGTCCCCTAGATGTAGATAATGATAAAAACGGGATTAGAATACATTTAGGGTGTTTTTTTGTGGTTCAACCGAAGTGAAAAAAATGCATTTTTGGCGATTTTTGTAGCATCAAAATGGCACCCTAAACGGGTTCAGAAGTACTTGTAACCATTGTAGGATGGTGCATTGTCTTGTCCCGTGGGTGTAGGGAATGATAAAAACAGGATCAGAATGCGTTTAGTATGCATTTTTGGGGTTCAACCGAAGTGAAAAAAATGCATTTTTGGCGATGTTTGTACCGTCAAAATGGCACCCTAAACGGGTTCAGAAGTACTTGTAACCATTGTAGGATGGTGCATTGTCTTGTCCCGTGGGTGTAGGGAATGATAAAAACAGGATCAGAATGCGTTTAGTATGCATTTTTGGGGTTCAACCGAAGTGAAAAAAATGCATTTTTGGCGATGTTTGTACCGTCAAAATGGCACCCTAAACGGGTTCAGAAGTACTTGTAACCATTGTAGGATGGTGCATTGTCTTGTCCCGTGGGTGTAGGGAATTATAAAAACAGGATCAGAATGCGTTTAGTATGCATTTTTGGGGTTCAACCGAAGTGAAAAAAATGCATTTTTGGCGATGTTTGTACCGTCAAAATGGCACCCTAAACGGGTTCAGAAGTACTTGTAACCATTCTAGGATGGTGCAATGGAATGTCCCCTAGATGTAGATAATGATAAAAACGGGATTAGAATACATTTAGGGTGTTTTTTTGTGGTTCAACCGAAGTGAAAAAAATGCATTTTTGGCGATTTTTGTAGCATCAAAATGGCACCCTAAACGGGTTCAGAAGTACTTGTAACCATTGTAGGATGGTGCATTGTCTTGTCCCGTGGGTGTAGGGAATGATAAAAACAGGATCAGAATGCGTTTAGTATGCATTTTTGGGGTTCAACCGAAGTGAAAAAAATGCATTTTTGGCGATGTTTGTACCGTCAAAATGGCACCCTAAACGGGTTCAGAAGTACTTGTAACCATTCTAGGATGGTGCAATGGAATGTCCCCTAGATGTAGATAATGATAAAAACGGGATTAGAATACATTTAGGGTGTTTTTTTGTGGTTCAACCGAAGTGAAAAAAATGCATTTTTGGCGATTTTTGTAGCATCAAAATGGCACCCTAAACGGGTTCAGAAGTACTTGTAACCATTGTAGGATGGTGCATTGTCTTGTCCCGTGGGTGTAGGGAATGATAAAAACAGGATCAGAATGCGTTTAGTATGCATTTTTGGGGTTCAACCGAAGTGAAAAAAATGCATTTTTGGCGATGTTTGTACCGTCAAAATGGCACCCTAAACGGGTTCAGAAGTACTTGTAACCATTGTAGGATGGTGCATTGTCTTGTCCCGTGGGTGTAGGGAATGATAAAAACAGGATCAGAATGCGTTTAGTATGCATTTTTGGGGTTCAACCGAAGTGAAAAAAATGCATTTTTGGCGATGTTTGTACCGTCAAAATGGCACCCTAAACGGGTTCAGAAGTACTTGTAACCATTGTAGGATGGTGCATTGTCTTGTCCCGTGGGTGTAGGGAATTATAAAAACAGGATCAGAATGCGTTTAGTATGCATTTTTGGGGTTCAACCGAAGTGAAAAAAATGCATTTTTGGCGATGTTTGTACCGTCAAAATGGCACCCTAAACGGGTTCAGAAGTACTTGTAACCATTCTAGGATGGTGCAATGGAATGTCCCCTAGATGTAGATAATGATAAAAACGGGATTAGAATACATTTAGGGTGTTTTTTTGTGGTTCAACCGAAGTGAAAAAAATGCATTTTTGGCGATTTTTGTAGCATCAAAATGGCACCCTAAACGGGTTCAGAAGTACTTGTAACCATTGTAGGATGGTGCATTGTCTTGTCCCGTGGGTGTAGGGAATGATAAAAACAGGATCAGAATGCGTTTAGTATGCATTTTTGGGGTTCAACCGAAGTGAAAAAAATGCATTTTTGGCGATGTTTGTACCGTCAAAATGGCACCCTAAACGGGTTCAGAAGTACTTGTAACCATTCTAGGATGGTGCAATGGAATGTCCCCTAGATGTAGATAATGATAAAAACGGGATTAGAATACATTTAGGGTGTTTTTTTGTGGTTCAACCGAAGTGAAAAAAATGCATTTTTGGCGATTTTTGTAGCATCAAAATGGCACCCTAAACGGGTTCAGAAGTACTTGTAACCATTGTAGGATGGTGCATTGTCTTGTCCCGTGGGTGTAGGGAATGATAAAAACAGGATCAGAATGCGTTTAGTATGCATTTTTGGGGTTCAACCGAAGTGAAAAAAATGCATTTTTGGCGATGTTTGTACCGTCAAAATGGCACCCTAAACGGGTTCAGAAGTACTTGTAACCATTGTAGGATGGTGCATTGTCTTGTCCCGTGGGTGTAGGGAATGATAAAAACAGGATCAGAATGCGTTTAGTATGCATTTTTGGGGTTCAACCGAAGTGAAAAAAATGCATTTTTGGCGATGTTTGTACCGTCAAAATGGCACCCTAAACGGGTTCAGAAGTACTTGTAACCATTGTAGGATGGTGCATTGTCTTGTCCCGTGGGTGTAGGGAATTATAAAAACAGGATCAGAATGCGTTTAGTATGCATTTTTGGGGTTCAACCGAAGTGAAAAAAATGCATTTTTGGCGATGTTTGTACCGTCAAAATGGCACCCTAAACGGGTTCAGAAGTACTTGTAACCATTCTAGGATGGTGCAATGGAATGTCCCCTAGATGTAGATAATGATAAAAACGGGATTAGAATACATTTAGGGTGTTTTTTTGTGGTTCAACCGAAGTGAAAAAAATGCATTTTTGGCGATTTTTGTAGCATCAAAATGGCACCCTAAACGGGTTCAGAAGTACTTGTAACCATTGTAGGATGGTGCATTGTCTTGTCCCGTGGGTGTAGGGAATGATAAAAACAGGATCAGAATGCGTTTAGTATGCATTTTTGGGGTTCAACCGAAGTGAAAAAAATGCATTTTTGGCGATGTTTGTACCGTCAAAATGGCACCCTAAACGGGTTCAGAAGTACTTGTAACCATTCTAGGATGGTGCAATGGAATGTCCCCTAGATGTAGATAATGATAAAAACGGGATTAGAATACATTTAGGGTGTTTTTTTGTGGTTCAACCGAAGTGAAAAAAATGCATTTTTGGCGATTTTTGTAGCATCAAAATGGCACCCTAAACGGGTTCAGAAGTACTTGTAACCATTGTAGGATGGTGCATTGTCTTGTCCCGTGGGTGTAGGGAATGATAAAAACAGGATCAGAATGCGTTTAGTATGCATTTTTGGGGTTCAACCGAAGTGAAAAAAATGCATTTTTGGCGATGTTTGTACCGTCAAAATGGCACCCTAAACGGGTTCAGAAGTACTTGTAACCATTGTAGGATGGTGCATTGTCTTGTCCCGTGGGTGTAGGGAATGATAAAAACAGGATCAGAATGCGTTTAGTATGCATTTTTGGGGTTCAACCGAAGTGAAAAAAATGCATTTTTGGCGATGTTTGTACCGTCAAAATGGCACCCTAAACGGGTTCAGAAGTACTTGTAACCATTGTAGGATGGTGCATTGTCTTGTCCCGTGGGTGTAGGGAATTATAAAAACAGGATCAGAATGCGTTTAGTATGCATTTTTGGGGTTCAACCGAAGTGAAAAAAATGCATTTTTGGCGATGTTTGTACCGTCAAAATGGCACCCTAAACGGGTTCAGAAGTACTTGTAACCATTCTAGGATGGTGCAATGGAATGTCCCCTAGATGTAGATAATGATAAAAACGGGATTAGAATACATTTAGGGTGTTTTTTTGTGGTTCAACCGAAGTGAAAAAAATGCATTTTTGGCGATTTTTGTAGCATCAAAATGGCACCCTAAACGGGTTCAGAAGTACTTGTAACCATTGTAGGATGGTGCATTGTCTTGTCCCGTGGGTGTAGGGAATGATAAAAACAGGATCAGAATGCGTTTAGTATGCATTTTTGGGGTTCAACCGAAGTGAAAAAAATGCATTTTTGGCGATGTTTGTACCGTCAAAATGGCACCCTAAACGGGTTCAGAAGTACTTGTAACCATTCTAGGATGGTGCAATGGAATGTCCCCTAGATGTAGATAATGATAAAAACGGGATTAGAATACATTTAGGGTGTTTTTTTGTGGTTCAACCGAAGTGAAAAAAATGCATTTTTGGCGATTTTTGTAGCATCAAAATGGCACCCTAAACGGGTTCAGAAGTACTTGTAACCATTGTAGGATGGTGCATTGTCTTGTCCCGTGGGTGTAGGGAATGATAAAAACAGGATCAGAATGCGTTTAGTATGCATTTTTGGGGTTCAACCGAAGTGAAAAAAATGCATTTTTGGCGATGTTTGTACCGTCAAAATGGCACCCTAAACGGGTTCAGAAGTACTTGTAACCATTGTAGGATGGTGCATTGTCTTGTCCCGTGGGTGTAGGGAATGATAAAAACAGGATCAGAATGCGTTTAGTATGCATTTTTGGGGTTCAACCGAAGTGAAAAAAATGCATTTTTGGCGATGTTTGTACCGTCAAAATGGCACCCTAAACGGGTTCAGAAGTACTTGTAACCATTGTAGGATGGTGCATTGTCTTGTCCCGTGGGTGTAGGGAATTATAAAAACAGGATCAGAATGCGTTTAGTATGCATTTTTGGGGTTCAACCGAAGTGAAAAAAATGCATTTTTGGCGATGTTTGTACCGTCAAAATGGCACCCTAAACGGGTTCAGAAGTACTTGTAACCATTCTAGGATGGTGCAATGGAATGTCCCCTAGATGTAGATAATGATAAAAACGGGATTAGAATACATTTAGGGTGTTTTTTTGTGGTTCAACCGAAGTGAAAAAAATGCATTTTTGGCGATTTTTGTAGCATCAAAATGGCACCCTAAACGGGTTCAGAAGTACTTGTAACCATTGTAGGATGGTGCATTGTCTTGTCCCGTGGGTGTAGGGAATGATAAAAACAGGATCAGAATGCGTTTAGTATGCATTTTTGGGGTTCAACCGAAGTGAAAAAAATGCATTTTTGGCGATGTTTGTACCGTCAAAATGGCACCCTAAACGGGTTCAGAAGTACTTGTAACCATTGTAGGATGGTGCATTGTCTTGTCCCGTGGGTGTAGGGAATTATAAAAACAGGATCAGAATGCGTTTAGTATGCATTTTTGGGGTTCAACCGAAGTGAAAAAAATGCATTTTTGGCGATGTTTGTACCGTCAAAATGGCACCCTAAACGGGTTCAGAAGTACTTGTAACCATTCTAGGATGGTGCAATGGAATGTCCCCTAGATGTAGATAATGATAAAAACGGGATTAGAATACATTTAGGGTGTTTTTTTGTGGTTCAACCGCAGTGAAAAAAATGCATTTTTGGCGATTTTTGTAGCATCAAAATGGCACCCTAAACGGGTTCAGAAGTACTTGTAACCATTGTAGGATGGTGCATTGTCTTGTCCCGTGGGTGTAGGGAATGATAAAAACAGGATCAGAATGCGTTTAGTATGCATTTTTGGGGTTCAACCGAAGTGAAAAAAATGCATTTTTGGCGATGTTTGTACCGTCAAAATGGCACCCTAAACGGGTTCAGAAGTACTTGTAACCATTCTAGGATGGTGCAATGGAATGTCCCCTAGATGTAGATAATGATAAAAACGGGATTAGAATACATTTAGGGTGTTTTTTTGTGGTTCAACCGAAGTGAAAAAAATGCATTTTTGGCGATTTTTGTAGCATCAAAATGGCACCCTAAACGGGTTCAGAAGTACTTGTAACCATTGTAGGATGGTGCATTGTCTTGTCCCGTGGGTGTAGGGAATGATAAAAACAGGATCAGAATGCGTTTAGTATGCATTTTTGGGGTTCAACCGAAGTGAAAAAAATGCATTTTTGGCGATGTTTGTACCGTCAAAATGGCACCCTAAACGGGTTCAGAAGTACTTGTAACCATTGTAGGATGGTGCATTGTCTTGTCCCGTGGGTGTAGGGAATGATAAAAACAGGATCAGAATGCGTTTAGTATGCATTTTTGGGGTTCAACCGAAGTGAAAAAAATGCATTTTTGGCGATGTTTGTACCGTCAAAATGGCACCCTAAACGGGTTCAGAAGTACTTGTAACCATTGTAGGATGGTGCATTGTCTTGTCCCGTGGGTGTAGGGAATGATAAAAACAGGATCAGAATGCGTTTAGTATGCATTTTTGGGGTTCAACCGAAGTGAAAAAAATGCATTTTTGGCGATGTTTGTACCGTCAAAATGGCACCCTAAACGGGTTCAGAAGTACTTGTAACCATTGTAGGATGGTGCATTGTCTTGTCCCGTGGGTGTAGGGAATGATAAAAACAGGATCAGAATGCGTTTAGTATGCATTTTTGGGGTTCAACCGAAGTGAAAAAAATGCATTTTTGGCGATGTTTGTACCGTCAAAATGGCACCCTAAACGGGTTCAGAAGTACTTGTAACCATTCTAGGATGGTGCAATGGAATGTCCCCTAGATGTAGATAATGATAAAAACGGGATTAGAATACATTTAGGGTGTTTTTTTGTGGTTCAACCGAAGTGAAAAAAATGCATTTTTGGCGATTTTTGTAGCATCAAAATGGCACCCTAAACGGGTTCAGAAGTACTTGTAACCATTGTAGGATGGTGCATTGTCTTGTCCCGTGGGTGTAGGGAATGATAAAAACAGGATCAGAATGCGTTTAGTATGCATTTTTGGGGTTCAACCGAAGTGAAAAAAATGCATTTTTGGCGATGTTTGTACCGTCAAAATGGCACCCTAAACGGGTTCAGAAGTACTTGTAACCATTGTAGGATGGTGCATTGTCTTGTCCCGTGGGTGTAGGGAATGATAAAAACAGGATCAGAATGCGTTTAGTATGCATTTTTGGGGTTCAACCGAAGTGAAAAAAATGCATTTTTGGCGATGTTTGTACCGTCAAAATGGCACCCTAAACGGGTTCAGAAGTACTTGTAACCATTGTAGGATGGTGCATTGTCTTGTCCCGTGGGTGTAGGGAATTATAAAAACAGGATCAGAATGCGTTTAGTATGCATTTTTGGGGTTCAACCGAAGTGAAAAAAATGCATTTTTGGCGATGTTTGTACCGTCAAAATGGCACCCTAAACGGGTTCAGAAGTACTTGTAACCATTCTAGGATGGTGCAATGGAATGTCCCCTAGATGTAGATAATGATAAAAACGGGATTAGAATACATTTAGGGTGTTTTTTTGTGGTTCAACCGAAGTGAAAAAAATGCATTTTTGGCGATTTTTGTAGCATCAAAATGGCACCCTAAACGGGTTCAGAAGTACTTGTAACCATTGTAGGATGGTGCATTGTCTTGTCCCGTGGGTGTAGGGAATGATAAAAACAGGATCAGAATGCGTTTAGTATGCATTTTTGGGGTTCAACCGAAGTGAAAAAAATGCATTTTTGGCGATGTTTGTACCGTCAAAATGGCACCCTAAACGGGTTCAGAAGTACTTGTAACCATTCTAGGATGGTGCAATGGAATGTCCCCTAGATGTAGATAATGATAAAAACGGGATTAGAATACATTTAGGGTGTTTTTTTGTGGTTCAACCGAAGTGAAAAAAATGCATTTTTGGCGATTTTTGTAGCATCAAAATGGCACCCTAAACGGGTTCAGAAGTACTTGTAACCATTGTAGGATGGTGCATTGTCTTGTCCCGTGGGTGTAGGGAATGATAAAAACAGGATCAGAATGCGTTTAGTATGCATTTTTGGGGTTCAACCGAAGTGAAAAAAATGCATTTTTGGCGATGTTTGTACCGTCAAAATGGCACCCTAAACGGGTTCAGAAGTACTTGTAACCATTGTAGGATGGTGCATTGTCTTGTCCCGTGGGTGTAGGGAATGATAAAAACAGGATCAGAATGCGTTTAGTATGCATTTTTGGGGTTCAACCGAAGTGAAAAAAATGCATTTTTGGCGATGTTTGTACCGTCAAAATGGCACCCTAAACGGGTTCAGAAGTACTTGTAACCATTGTAGGATGGTGCATTGTCTTGTCCCGTGGGTGTAGGGAATTATAAAAACAGGATCAGAATGCGTTTAGTATGCATTTTTGGGGTTCAACCGAAGTGAAAAAAATGCATTTTTGGCGATGTTTGTACCGTCAAAATGGCACCCTAAACGGGTTCAGAAGTACTTGTAACCATTCTAGGATGGTGCAATGGAATGTCCCCTAGATGTAGATAATGATAAAAACGGGATTAGAATACATTTAGGGTGTTTTTTTGTGGTTCAACCGAAGTGAAAAAAATGCATTTTTGGCGATTTTTGTAGCATCAAAATGGCACCCTAAACGGGTTCAGAAGTACTTGTAACCATTGTAGGATGGTGCATTGTCTTGTCCCGTGGGTGTAGGGAATGATAAAAACAGGATCAGAATGCGTTTAGTATGCATTTTTGGGGTTCAACCGAAGTGAAAAAAATGCATTTTTGGCGATGTTTGTACCGTCAAAATGGCACCCTAAACGGGTTCAGAAGTACTTGTAACCATTCTAGGATGGTGCAATGGAATGTCCCCTAGATGTAGATAATGATAAAAACGGGATTAGAATACATTTAGGGTGTTTTTTTGTGGTTCAACCGAAGTGAAAAAAATGCATTTTTGGCGATTTTTGTAGCATCAAAATGGCACCCTAAACGGGTTCAGAAGTACTTGTAACCATTGTAGGATGGTGCATTGTCTTGTCCCGTGGGTGTAGGGAATGATAAAAACAGGATCAGAATGCGTTTAGTATGCATTTTTGGGGTTCAACCGAAGTGAAAAAAATGCATTTTTGGCGATGTTTGTACCGTCAAAATGGCACCCTAAACGGGTTCAGAAGTACTTGTAACCATTGTAGGATGGTGCATTGTCTTGTCCCGTGGGTGTAGGGAATGATAAAAACAGGATCAGAATGCGTTTAGTATGCATTTTTGGGGTTCAACCGAAGTGAAAAAAATGCATTTTTGGCGATGTTTGTACCGTCAAAATGGCACCCTAAACGGGTTCAGAAGTACTTGTAACCATTGTAGGATGGTGCATTGTCTTGTCCCGTGGGTGTAGGGAATTATAAAAACAGGATCAGAATGCGTTTAGTATGCATTTTTGGGGTTCAACCGAAGTGAAAAAAATGCATTTTTGGCGATGTTTGTACCGTCAAAATGGCACCCTAAACGGGTTCAGAAGTACTTGTAACCATTCTAGGATGGTGCAATGGAATGTCCCCTAGATGTAGATAATGATAAAAACGGGATTAGAATACATTTAGGGTGTTTTTTTGTGGTTCAACCGAAGTGAAAAAAATGCATTTTTGGCGATTTTTGTAGCATCAAAATGGCACCCTAAACGGGTTCAGAAGTACTTGTAACCATTGTAGGATGGTGCATTGTCTTGTCCCGTGGGTGTAGGGAATGATAAAAACAGGATCAGAATGCGTTTAGTATGCATTTTTGGGGTTCAACCGAAGTGAAAAAAATGCATTTTTGGCGATGTTTGTACCGTCAAAATGGCACCCTAAACGGGTTCAGAAGTACTTGTAACCATTCTAGGATGGTGCAATGGAATGTCCCCTAGATGTAGATAATGATAAAAACGGGATTAGAATACATTTAGGGTGTTTTTTTGTGGTTCAACCGAAGTGAAAAAAATGCATTTTTGGCGATTTTTGTAGCATCAAAATGGCACCCTAAACGGGTTCAGAAGTACTTGTAACCATTGTAGGATGGTGCATTGTCTTGTCCCGTGGGTGTAGGGAATGATAAAAACAGGATCAGAATGCGTTTAGTATGCATTTTTGGGGTTCAACCGAAGTGAAAAAAATGCATTTTTGGCGATGTTTGTACCGTCAAAATGGCACCCTAAACGGGTTCAGAAGTACTTGTAACCATTGTAGGATGGTGCATTGTCTTGTCCCGTGGGTGTAGGGAATGATAAAAACAGGATCAGAATGCGTTTAGTATGCATTTTTGGGGTTCAACCGAAGTGAAAAAAATGCATTTTTGGCGATGTTTGTACCGTCAAAATGGCACCCTAAACGGGTTCAGAAGTACTTGTAACCATTGTAGGATGGTGCATTGTCTTGTCCCGTGGGTGTAGGGAATTATAAAAACAGGATCAGAATGCGTTTAGTATGCATTTTTGGGGTTCAACCGAAGTGAAAAAAATGCATTTTTGGCGATGTTTGTACCGTCAAAATGGCACCCTAAACGGGTTCAGAAGTACTTGTAACCATTCTAGGATGGTGCAATGGAATGTCCCCTAGATGTAGATAATGATAAAAACGGGATTAGAATACATTTAGGGTGTTTTTTTGTGGTTCAACCGAAGTGAAAAAAATGCATTTTTGGCGATTTTTGTAGCATCAAAATGGCACCCTAAACGGGTTCAGAAGTACTTGTAACCATTGTAGGATGGTGCATTGTCTTGTCCCGTGGGTGTAGGGAATGATAAAAACAGGATCAGAATGCGTTTAGTATGCATTTTTGGGGTTCAACCGAAGTGAAAAAAATGCATTTTTGGCGATGTTTGTACCGTCAAAATGGCACCCTAAACGGGTTCAGAAGTACTTGTAACCATTCTAGGATGGTGCAATGGAATGTCCCCTAGATGTAGATAATGATAAAAACGGGATTAGAATACATTTAGGGTGTTTTTTTGTGGTTCAACCGAAGTGAAAAAAATGCATTTTTGGCGATTTTTGTAGCATCAAAATGGCACCCTAAACGGGTTCAGAAGTACTTGTAACCATTGTAGGATGGTGCATTGTCTTGTCCCGTGGGTGTAGGGAATGATAAAAACAGGATCAGAATGCGTTTAGTATGCATTTTTGGGGTTCAACCGAAGTGAAAAAAATGCATTTTTGGCGATGTTTGTACCGTCAAAATGGCACCCTAAACGGGTTCAGAAGTACTTGTAACCATTGTAGGATGGTGCATTGTCTTGTCCCGTGGGTGTAGGGAATGATAAAAACAGGATCAGAATGCGTTTAGTATGCATTTTTGGGGTTCAACCGAAGTGAAAAAAATGCATTTTTGGCGATGTTTGTACCGTCAAAATGGCACCCTAAACGGGTTCAGAAGTACTTGTAACCATTGTAGGATGGTGCATTGTCTTGTCCCGTGGGTGTAGGGAATTATAAAAACAGGATCAGAATGCGTTTAGTATGCATTTTTGGGGTTCAACCGAAGTGAAAAAAATGCATTTTTGGCGATGTTTGTACCGTCAAAATGGCACCCTAAACGGGTTCAGAAGTACTTGTAACCATTCTAGGATGGTGCAATGGAATGTCCCCTAGATGTAGATAATGATAAAAACGGGATTAGAATACATTTAGGGTGTTTTTTTGTGGTTCAACCGAAGTGAAAAAAATGCATTTTTGGCGATTTTTGTAGCATCAAAATGGCACCCTAAACGGGTTCAGAAGTACTTGTAACCATTGTAGGATGGTGCATTGTCTTGTCCCGTGGGTGTAGGGAATGATAAAAACAGGATCAGAATGCGTTTAGTATGCATTTTTGGGGTTCAACCGAAGTGAAAAAAATGCATTTTTGGCGATGTTTGTACCGTCAAAATGGCACCCTAAACGGGTTCAGAAGTACTTGTAACCATTCTAGGATGGTGCAATGGAATGTCCCCTAGATGTAGATAATGATAAAAACGGGATTAGAATACATTTAGGGTGTTTTTTTGTGGTTCAACCGAAGTGAAAAAAATGCATTTTTGGCGATTTTTGTAGCATCAAAATGGCACCCTAAACGGGTTCAGAAGTACTTGTAACCATTGTAGGATGGTGCATTGTCTTGTCCCGTGGGTGTAGGGAATGATAAAAACAGGATCAGAATGCGTTTAGTATGCATTTTTGGGGTTCAACCGAAGTGAAAAAAATGCATTTTTGGCGATGTTTGTACCGTCAAAATGGCACCCTAAACGGGTTCAGAAGTACTTGTAACCATTGTAGGATGGTGCATTGTCTTGTCCCGTGGGTGTAGGGAATGATAAAAACAGGATCAGAATGCGTTTAGTATGCATTTTTGGGGTTCAACCGAAGTGAAAAAAATGCATTTTTGGCGATGTTTGTACCGTCAAAATGGCACCCTAAACGGGTTCAGAAGTACTTGTAACCATTGTAGGATGGTGCATTGTCTTGTCCCGTGGGTGTAGGGAATTATAAAAACAGGATCAGAATGCGTTTAGTATGCATTTTTGGGGTTCAACCGAAGTGAAAAAAATGCATTTTTGGCGATGTTTGTACCGTCAAAATGGCACCCTAAACGGGTTCAGAAGTACTTGTAACCATTCTAGGATGGTGCAATGGAATGTCCCCTAGATGTAGATAATGATAAAAACGGGATTAGAATACATTTAGGGTGTTTTTTTGTGGTTCAACCGAAGTGAAAAAAATGCATTTTTGGCGATTTTTGTAGCATCAAAATGGCACCCTAAACGGGTTCAGAAGTACTTGTAACCATTGTAGGATGGTGCATTGTCTTGTCCCGTGGGTGTAGGGAATGATAAAAACAGGATCAGAATGCGTTTAGTATGCATTTTTGGGGTTCAACCGAAGTGAAAAAAATGCATTTTTGGCGATGTTTGTACCGTCAAAATGGCACCCTAAACGGGTTCAGAAGTACTTGTAACCATTGTAGGATGGTGCATTGTCTTGTCCCGTGGGTGTAGGGAATTATAAAAACAGGATCAGAATGCGTTTAGTATGCATTTTTGGGGTTCAACCGAAGTGAAAAAAATGCATTTTTGGCGATGTTTGTACCGTCAAAATGGCACCCTAAACGGGTTCAGAAGTACTTGTAACCATTCTAGGATGGTGCAATGGAATGTCCCCTAGATGTAGATAATGATAAAAACGGGATTAGAATACATTTAGGGTGTTTTTTTGTGGTTCAACCGAAGTGAAAAAAATGCATTTTTGGCGATTTTTGTAGCATCAAAATGGCACCCTAAACGGGTTCAGAAGTACTTGTAACCATTGTAGGATGGTGCATTGTCTTGTCCCGTGGGTGTAGGGAATGATAAAAACAGGATCAGAATGCGTTTAGTATGCATTTTTGGGGTTCAACCGAAGTGAAAAAAATGCATTTTTGGCGATGTTTGTACCGTCAAAATGGCACCCTAAACGGGTTCAGAAGTACTTGTAACCATTCTAGGATGGTGCAATGGAATGTCCCCTAGATGTAGATAATGATAAAAACGGGATTAGAATACATTTAGGGTGTTTTTTTGTGGTTCAACCGAAGTGAAAAAAATGCATTTTTGGCGATTTTTGTAGCATCAAAATGGCACCCTAAACGGGTTCAGAAGTACTTGTAACCATTGTAGGATGGTGCATTGTCTTGTCCCGTGGGTGTAGGGAATGATAAAAACAGGATCAGAATGCGTTTAGTATGCATTTTTGGGGTTCAACCGAAGTGAAAAAAATGCATTTTTGGCGATGTTTGTACCGTCAAAATGGCACCCTAAACGGGTTCAGAAGTACTTGTAACCATTGTAGGATGGTGCATTGTCTTGTCCCGTGGGTGTAGGGAATGATAAAAACAGGATCAGAATGCGTTTAGTATGCATTTTTGGGGTTCAACCGAAGTGAAAAAAATGCATTTTTGGCGATGTTTGTACCGTCAAAATGGCACCCTAAACGGGTTCAGAAGTACTTGTAACCATTGTAGGATGGTGCATTGTCTTGTCCCGTGGGTGTAGGGAATGATAAAAACAGGATCAGAATGCGTTTAGTATGCATTTTTGGGGTTCAACCGAAGTGAAAAAAATGCATTTTTGGCGATGTTTGTACCGTCAAAATGGCACCCTAAACGGGTTCAGAAGTACTTGTAACCATTGTAGGATGGTGCATTGTCTTGTCCCGTGGGTGTAGGGAATGATAAAAACAGGATCAGAATGCGTTTAGTATGCATTTTTGGGGTTCAACCGAAGTGAAAAAAATGCATTTTTGGCGATGTTTGTACCGTCAAAATGGCACCCTAAACGGGTTCAGAAGTACTTGTAACCATTCTAGGATGGTGCAATGGAATGTCCCCTAGATGTAGATAATGATAAAAACGGGATTAGAATACATTTAGGGTGTTTTTTTGTGGTTCAACCGAAGTGAAAAAAATGCATTTTTGGCGATTTTTGTAGCATCAAAATGGCACCCTAAACGGGTTCAGAAGTACTTGTAACCATTGTAGGATGGTGCATTGTCTTGTCCCGTGGGTGTAGGGAATGATAAAAACAGGATCAGAATGCGTTTAGTATGCATTTTTGGGGTTCAACCGAAGTGAAAAAAATGCATTTTTGGCGATGTTTGTACCGTCAAAATGGCACCCTAAACGGGTTCAGAAGTACTTGTAACCATTGTAGGATGGTGCATTGTCTTGTCCCGTGGGTGTAGGGAATGATAAAAACAGGATCAGAATGCGTTTAGTATGCATTTTTGGGGTTCAACCGAAGTGAAAAAAATGCATTTTTGGCGATGTTTGTACCGTCAAAATGGCACCCTAAACGGGTTCAGAAGTACTTGTAACCATTGTAGGATGGTGCATTGTCTTGTCCCGTGGGTGTAGGGAATGATAAAAACAGGATCAGAATGCGTTTAGTATGCATTTTTGGGGTTCAACCGAAGTGAAAAAAATGCATTTTTGGCGATGTTTGTACCGTCAAAATGGCACCCTAAACGGGTTCAGAAGTACTTGTAACCATTGTAGGATGGTGCATTGTCTTGTCCCGTGGGTGTAGGGAATGATAAAAACAGGATCAGAATGCGTTTAGTATGCATTTTTGGGGTTCAACCGAAGTGAAAAAAATGCATTTTTGGCGATGTTTGTACCGTCAAAATGGCACCCTAAACGGGTTCAGAAGTACTTGTAACCATTCTAGGATGGTGCAATGGAATGTCCCCTAGATGTAGATAATGATAAAAACGGGATTAGAATACATTTAGGGTGTTTTTTTGTGGTTCAACCGAAGTGAAAAAAATGCATTTTTGGCGATTTTTGTAGCATCAAAATGGCACCCTAAACGGGTTCAGAAGTACTTGTAACCATTGTAGGATGGTGCATTGTCTTGTCCCGTGGGTGTAGGGAATGATAAAAACAGGATCAGAATGCGTTTAGTATGCATTTTTGGGGTTCAACCGAAGTGAAAAAAATGCATTTTTGGCGATGTTTGTACCGTCAAAATGGCACCCTAAACGGGTTCAGAAGTACTTGTAACCATTCTAGGATGGTGCAATGGAATGTCCCCTAGATGTAGATAATGATAAAAACGGGATTAGAATACATTTAGGGTGTTTTTTTGTGGTTCAACCGAAGTGAAAAAAATGCATTTTTGGCGATTTTTGTAGCATCAAAATGGCACCCTAAACGGGTTCAGAAGTACTTGTAACCATTGTAGGATGGTGCATTGTCTTGTCCCGTGGGTGTAGGGAATGATAAAAACAGGATCAGAATGCGTTTAGTATGCATTTTTGGGGTTCAACCGAAGTGAAAAAAATGCATTTTTGGCGATGTTTGTACCGTCAAAATGGCACCCTAAACGGGTTCAGAAGTACTTGTAACCATTGTAGGATGGTGCATTGTCTTGTCCCGTGGGTGTAGGGAATGATAAAAACAGGATCAGAATGCGTTTAGTATGCATTTTTGGGGTTCAACCGAAGTGAAAAAAATGCATTTTTGGCGATGTTTGTACCGTCAAAATGGCACCCTAAACGGGTTCAGAAGTACTTGTAACCATTGTAGGATGGTGCATTGTCTTGTCCCGTGGGTGTAGGGAATTATAAAAACAGGATCAGAATGCGTTTAGTATGCATTTTTGGGGTTCAACCGAAGTGAAAAAAATGCATTTTTGGCGATGTTTGTACCGTCAAAATGGCACCCTAAACGGGTTCAGAAGTACTTGTAACCATTCTAGGATGGTGCAATGGAATGTCCCCTAGATGTAGATAATGATAAAAACGGGATTAGAATACATTTAGGGTGTTTTTTTGTGGTTCAACCGAAGTGAAAAAAATGCATTTTTGGCGATTTTTGTAGCATCAAAATGGCACCCTAAACGGGTTCAGAAGTACTTGTAACCATTGTAGGATGGTGCATTGTCTTGTCCCGTGGGTGTAGGGAATGATAAAAACAGGATCAGAATGCGTTTAGTATGCATTTTTGGGGTTCAACCGAAGTGAAAAAAATGCATTTTTGGCGATGTTTGTACCGTCAAAATGGCACCCTAAACGGGTTCAGAAGTACTTGTAACCATTCTAGGATGGTGCAATGGAATGTCCCCTAGATGTAGATAATGATAAAAACGGGATTAGAATACATTTAGGGTGTTTTTTTGTGGTTCAACCGAAGTGAAAAAAATGCATTTTTGGCGATTTTTGTAGCATCAAAATGGCACCCTAAACGGGTTCAGAAGTACTTGTAACCATTGTAGGATGGTGCATTGTCTTGTCCCGTGGGTGTAGGGAATGATAAAAACAGGATCAGAATGCGTTTAGTATGCATTTTTGGGGTTCAACCGAAGTGAAAAAAATGCATTTTTGGCGATGTTTGTACCGTCAAAATGGCACCCTAAACGGGTTCAGAAGTACTTGTAACCATTGTAGGATGGTGCATTGTCTTGTCCCGTGGGTGTAGGGAATGATAAAAACAGGATCAGAATGCGTTTAGTATGCATTTTTGGGGTTCAACCGAAGTGAAAAAAATGCATTTTTGGCGATGTTTGTACCGTCAAAATGGCACCCTAAACGGGTTCAGAAGTACTTGTAACCATTGTAGGATGGTGCATTGTCTTGTCCCGTGGGTGTAGGGAATTATAAAAACAGGATCAGAATGCGTTTAGTATGCATTTTTGGGGTTCAACCGAAGTGAAAAAAATGCATTTTTGGCGATGTTTGTACCGTCAAAATGGCACCCTAAACGGGTTCAGAAGTACTTGTAACCATTCTAGGATGGTGCAATGGAATGTCCCCTAGATGTAGATAATGATAAAAACGGGATTAGAATACATTTAGGGTGTTTTTTTGTGGTTCAACCGAAGTGAAAAAAATGCATTTTTGGCGATTTTTGTAGCATCAAAATGGCACCCTAAACGGGTTCAGAAGTACTTGTAACCATTGTAGGATGGTGCATTGTCTTGTCCCGTGGGTGTAGGGAATGATAAAAACAGGATCAGAATGCGTTTAGTATGCATTTTTGGGGTTCAACCGAAGTGAAAAAAATGCATTTTTGGCGATGTTTGTACCGTCAAAATGGCACCCTAAACGGGTTCAGAAGTACTTGTAACCATTCTAGGATGGTGCAATGGAATGTCCCCTAGATGTAGATAATGATAAAAACGGGATTAGAATACATTTAGGGTGTTTTTTTGTGGTTCAACCGAAGTGAAAAAAATGCATTTTTGGCGATTTTTGTAGCATCAAAATGGCACCCTAAACGGGTTCAGAAGTACTTGTAACCATTGTAGGATGGTGCATTGTCTTGTCCCGTGGGTGTAGGGAATGATAAAAACAGGATCAGAATGCGTTTAGTATGCATTTTTGGGGTTCAACCGAAGTGAAAAAAATGCATTTTTGGCGATGTTTGTACCGTCAAAATGGCACCCTAAACGGGTTCAGAAGTACTTGTAACCATTCTAGGATGGTGCAATGGAATGTCCCCTAGATGTAGATAATGATAAAAACGGGATTAGAATACATTTAGGGTGTTTTTTTGTGGTTCAACCGAAGTGAAAAAAATGCATTTTTGGCGATTTTTGTAGCATCAAAATGGCACCCTAAACGGGTTCAGAAGTACTTGTAACCATTGTAGGATGGTGCATTGTCTTGTCCCGTGGGTGTAGGGAATGATAAAAACAGGATCAGAATGCGTTTAGTATGCATTTTTGGGGTTCAACCGAAGTGAAAAAAATGCATTTTTGGCGATGTTTGTACCGTCAAAATGGCACCCTAAACGGGTTCAGAAGTACTTGTAACCATTGTAGGATGGTGCATTGTCTTGTCCCGTGGGTGTAGGGAATGATAAAAACAGGATCAGAATGCGTTTAGTATGCATTTTTGGGGTTCAACCGAAGTGAAAAAAATGCATTTTTGGCGATGTTTGTACCGTCAAAATGGCACCCTAAACGGGTTCAGAAGTACTTGTAACCATTGTAGGATGGTGCATTGTCTTGTCCCGTGGGTGTAGGGAATTATAAAAACAGGATCAGAATGCGTTTAGTATGCATTTTTGGGGTTCAACCGAAGTGAAAAAAATGCATTTTTGGCGATGTTTGTACCGTCAAAATGGCACCCTAAACGGGTTCAGAAGTACTTGTAACCATTCTAGGATGGTGCAATGGAATGTCCCCTAGATGTAGATAATGATAAAAACGGGATTAGAATACATTTAGGGTGTTTTTTTGTGGTTCAACCGAAGTGAAAAAAATGCATTTTTGGCGATTTTTGTAGCATCAAAATGGCACCCTAAACGGGTTCAGAAGTACTTGTAACCATTGTAGGATGGTGCATTGTCTTGTCCCGTGGGTGTAGGGAATGATAAAAACAGGATCAGAATGCGTTTAGTATGCATTTTTGGGGTTCAACCGAAGTGAAAAAAATGCATTTTTGGCGATGTTTGTACCGTCAAAATGGCACCCTAAACGGGTTCAGAAGTACTTGTAACCATTCTAGGATGGTGCAATGGAATGTCCCCTAGATGTAGATAATGATAAAAACGGGATTAGAATACATTTAGGGTGTTTTTTTGTGGTTCAACCGAAGTGAAAAAAATGCATTTTTGGCGATTTTTGTAGCATCAAAATGGCACCCTAAACGGGTTCAGAAGTACTTGTAACCATTGTAGGATGGTGCATTGTCTTGTCCCGTGGGTGTAGGGAATGATAAAAACAGGATCAGAATGCGTTTAGTATGCATTTTTGGGGTTCAACCGAAGTGAAAAAAATGCATTTTTGGCGATGTTTGTACCGTCAAAATGGCACCCTAAACGGGTTCAGAAGTACTTGTAACCATTGTAGGATGGTGCATTGTCTTGTCCCGTGGGTGTAGGGAATGATAAAAACAGGATCAGAATGCGTTTAGTATGCATTTTTGGGGTTCAACCGAAGTGAAAAAAATGCATTTTTGGCGATGTTTGTACCGTCAAAATGGCACCCTAAACGGGTTCAGAAGTACTTGTAACCATTGTAGGATGGTGCATTGTCTTGTCCCGTGGGTGTAGGGAATTATAAAAACAGGATCAGAATGCGTTTAGTATGCATTTTTGGGGTTCAACCGAAGTGAAAAAAATGCATTTTTGGCGATGTTTGTACCGTCAAAATGGCACCCTAAACGGGTTCAGAAGTACTTGTAACCATTCTAGGATGGTGCAATGGAATGTCCCCTAGATGTAGATAATGATAAAAACGGGATTAGAATACATTTAGGGTGTTTTTTTGTGGTTCAACCGAAGTGAAAAAAATGCATTTTTGGCGATTTTTGTAGCATCAAAATGGCACCCTAAACGGGTTCAGAAGTACTTGTAACCATTGTAGGATGGTGCATTGTCTTGTCCCGTGGGTGTAGGGAATGATAAAAACAGGATCAGAATGCGTTTAGTATGCATTTTTGGGGTTCAACCGAAGTGAAAAAAATGCATTTTTGGCGATGTTTGTACCGTCAAAATGGCACCCTAAACGGGTTCAGAAGTACTTGTAACCATTCTAGGATGGTGCAATGGAATGTCCCCTAGATGTAGATAATGATAAAAACGGGATTAGAATACATTTAGGGTGTTTTTTTGTGGTTCAACCGAAGTGAAAAAAATGCATTTTTGGCGATTTTTGTAGCATCAAAATGGCACCCTAAACGGGTTCAGAAGTACTTGTAACCATTGTAGGATGGTGCATTGTCTTGTCCCGTGGGTGTAGGGAATGATAAAAACAGGATCAGAATGCGTTTAGTATGCATTTTTGGGGTTCAACCGAAGTGAAAAAAATGCATTTTTGGCGATGTTTGTACCGTCAAAATGGCACCCTAAACGGGTTCAGAAGTACTTGTAACCATTGTAGGATGGTGCATTGTCTTGTCCCGTGGGTGTAGGGAATGATAAAAACAGGATCAGAATGCGTTTAGTATGCATTTTTGGGGTTCAACCGAAGTGAAAAAAATGCATTTTTGGCGATGTTTGTACCGTCAAAATGGCACCCTAAACGGGTTCAGAAGTACTTGTAACCATTGTAGGATGGTGCATTGTCTTGTCCCGTGGGTGTAGGGAATTATAAAAACAGGATCAGAATGCGTTTAGTATGCATTTTTGGGGTTCAACCGAAGTGAAAAAAATGCATTTTTGGCGATGTTTGTACCGTCAAAATGGCACCCTAAACGGGTTCAGAAGTACTTGTAACCATTCTAGGATGGTGCAATGGAATGTCCCCTAGATGTAGATAATGATAAAAACGGGATTAGAATACATTTAGGGTGTTTTTTTGTGGTTCAACCGAAGTGAAAAAAATGCATTTTTGGCGATTTTTGTAGCATCAAAATGGCACCCTAAACGGGTTCAGAAGTACTTGTAACCATTGTAGGATGGTGCATTGTCTTGTCCCGTGGGTGTAGGGAATGATAAAAACAGGATCAGAATGCGTTTAGTATGCATTTTTGGGGTTCAACCGAAGTGAAAAAAATGCATTTTTGGCGATGTTTGTACCGTCAAAATGGCACCCTAAACGGGTTCAGAAGTACTTGTAACCATTCTAGGATGGTGCAATGGAATGTCCCCTAGATGTAGATAATGATAAAAACGGGATTAGAATACATTTAGGGTGTTTTTTTGTGGTTCAACCGAAGTGAAAAAAATGCATTTTTGGCGATTTTTGTAGCATCAAAATGGCACCCTAAACGGGTTCAGAAGTACTTGTAACCATTGTAGGATGGTGCATTGTCTTGTCCCGTGGGTGTAGGGAATGATAAAAACAGGATCAGAATGCGTTTAGTATGCATTTTTGGGGTTCAACCGAAGTGAAAAAAATGCATTTTTGGCGATGTTTGTACCGTCAAAATGGCACCCTAAACGGGTTCAGAAGTACTTGTAACCATTGTAGGATGGTGCATTGTCTTGTCCCGTGGGTGTAGGGAATGATAAAAACAGGATCAGAATGCGTTTAGTATGCATTTTTGGGGTTCAACCGAAGTGAAAAAAATGCATTTTTGGCGATGTTTGTACCGTCAAAATGGCACCCTAAACGGGTTC